>NC_053489.1:205826955-205954455 GCF_905171775.1 Rana temporaria
CATTGTTCCCAGGAGACATTGCTGAGGTCTGCCGCGAGTCATCGCGGTATTTAGAAAGAAGCAAGTTCTTTCTAAATCCTGCGATAACTCGCGGCAGACCTCCACAATGTCTCCTGGGAACAATGACAAAAGCTCCCAGGAGACATTGCGGCATCGAGGAAGTGACGGAATACCCGCACACTACCTGATGAATCCATACAGGAAGCAACCAGTAACGTAAAGGATTACTAAGGTTCGCCTGCCCCTGACAGTGACTCGAGCTGGGCATCGCCGCTTTGTGAAGGATTGGCTCGGGCGCCTCAGCTGCTCTAGTCCTGCAAAGTGAATGGAGTTCATGCTGTGAAAAAAGTGCAGGAACTTCGTTCCCACGCGTTCCCGCAGGACTTGAGCCCTGGTGCCACCCATTGGTCCCGTGGTAGGACTACAGCCTAACGTAGGCTACGAAAATGAAATCTAGAGTACACATCCTTGCTCTGACAGGTAGCAACTGGGTGAAGAAAGGATGATCTTTTTGAATTAAGGGGCACGTATGCCCAGTGAGTGTTGGGTCGTGTAGTCCGTTGACTGTGACTTGAGGAGTGTGCGCTACCCGAAGGGAACTTATTAGAAGCTGTATAATGCAGCTGTAAAGTTATGAAACAATAAGTTGTGCAGCTTGATATATTATATTGTGCATTATACAGATGCGTTTGTGGAGAAAAAAATGGCAGCAAACTACTTTTAAAGGACAATCATTTTATTGTTCCCCCTTGTAAAACAAGTGTAACATCATTTGCAATGTTAAGGCCTCATGCACACAGGATGTTTTGCCAACTCTCTTAGACTCCTTTCCTCCTGGCAGCAAAAAAACACTTCTAAACTCATGTAAGGCGCTAATTTAGGCGCTTTGGCGTTAATTTATTTGGCAAGAATAAGAATTTATTATGGCTAGTGAAAAGATTTAACACCCAAGTGCTAAACACACCAAACTTTTTTCCTGCCAAAACTCTGCTGCTCCTTGTTGTTGTGTTTTTTTTTTTCTGCCAAAGATCTTCTGCCTCTAAACACCTATGTGTGCATGGATAGCGGCTTGCGTGTAGGGTCTTTTAGGGGCAGGGGGGGGAAATAAACCCGCTAAATGCCCCTAGGAGCAGCAGAAAATGTCCAGTGTTCATGAAACCTAATGGTCATTGGGCAAACTGCAGGTCATTGAAGTGGAACTTTACTCTTAACCAGTTCCTGACCGGCTCACGCAAATATACTGTGTCAGAATGGCTCTCCTGGAGCGGAATCTTGTGTGTGTGTATATGTATATATGTGTGTGTGTGTGTGTGTGTGTGTGTATATATATATATATATATATATATATATGGCTTCACCCAGGAGATCCACCAAAGGGCACCTGTGCACCCCCTGCAAGTCAGGGAACCCGATGCGTGTCACCGCCGGCCACTCAAAATTGCGTGCAAGAGCACCGGGGTCTGTGTGTAAACACACAAATCCCCGTGCTGTCTGAGGAGACGAGACAGATTGTGTCTTTCTACAAAGTAGAAAACACGATCTGTCAAATCTCCTTGTTCATCCCCCCACAGTTGGAACACGCAATAGGGTACACATTTAACCCCTTGATCGCCCCCTAGTGTTAACCCCCTTCCCTGCCAGTGACATTTACACAGTAATCGGTGCATATTTATAGCACCGATCGCTGGGTAGATGTCAATGGTCCCAAAAATGTGTCAAGTGTCCGACCTGTCCGCCACGATGTTGCAAAATTGCAGATCACCACCATTACTAGTGTAAAAAAAAGCCATGTAAATGCCATAAATCTTTCCCATAGTTTGGTTTGCGCAAAAGTTATAGCATCTACAATCAATATACGCTTATTACGATTTTACCAAAAATATGTAGAATAATACATGGCGGCCTAAACTGAGGAAATAAAAAAAAAATTGCAAAAAGCAAAATTGTCGCTCTTTTTTTTTTTTTTGTTTATAGTGCAAAAAACAAACAAACACAGAGGTGATCAAATACCACCAAAAGAAAGCTCTGTGAGTAAAACAGGATGTCAATTTTTTGTTTGGGTACAACATTGCACGACAAATGGCCCGGTCATTGGGCAGCCAAATCCTCCAGGCTGAAGCGGTTAATCAACATTGACTATTTTTTTAATCTTTAGGCAGGCCATACATGGTATGAATTTCTTGCTACCACGGGTTGCAGGAAATTAATTTGCACGATTCCCCCATCAACACAGACCGTGCAAATAATGTCATACATCCCAGAAGTCTTCAGAAGGGGAGGGGTTTTCTTAACAGCAGGCCTGTCTGCATGCCTGAGATAAGGGCAGATGGATTTCCAGGAAGTAAATGATACGTGAATCATCTGCCCTTACTCAAGATGGCCACAGACAGAAATGCTGGAGGGGTGTTTTCCAAAGGGATTTCTCAGCAAATTGAAGCATAGCGACCTGGATGGATTGGTGAACTTGCTTTGAACATTAAAAATTAATTAAATGGCTTTTTGGTTTTTGGCGCTCAGATATAGTGTAGTTCCGCTTTAAAACCATCTGTTCTATAAATACAATGACTAAAAACCTGTATCAATCAGTTATGGTGTACTGAGGGTCACCCCAGCTGGAGCACTCGTCACTAGCTGCTAGTCCATTCTGATTTCATGGCCCAATGTCCTGAAGAAGTGTAAAGATGAAGAGGCTGGTAGAAATCACGAGAATATGTAGGAAGTTGAAGGGCCCATGTCTTCCTGGTGTGATTGGGGGGCCCTCACTAGGCACTTTCAAATATAATGATGAAAAATTCACTAGTTAATAAAACCTGCTTTAAGCTGTGATTTATACATGATATTTTTATTGATGGCTGTCTGTGTTAATGGTAGAGTGCATTCATTTTTAATCTACAGCTGAATAGAAAATGGACTGTCTTTTAGTCCAATCTATTCTCATTTTCAAAAAAGCTCATAGGTGAATATAGTAGTGTTCTTAATAAATAGCAGAAGACAGGTTCAGTAGCATATATGGACCCTTTGGTTGAATTTACTGATGTTATTAATATAGATTAAAGTAGTTGTGACCCCCCCCCCCCCCAAAAAAAAAAGAAAAGATCCTGTTCCTTTAAAGCATGTTCAACAGCACAGTGCTTATGCTGTGTAATTTTTCTCTTTCTATGCTGTAAAATATCTGGTTGATCCTGATTGTTCTTGTGTCCCCAAATGTGAACTGACCATGGTAATCATGGCTGCTGATCCATGATACCATGGTCAGTTTACGTGCCATCATCCTACTGTGTTATTCTGTCCCCTGGCTGTCAGTTCCTAGTGTATGAGCGATCTCCAAACCCACCTTCCCTGCAGTGATGCTAGGCAGCGCTGTCCAGTGCCGCCTATCTGTGCTGCCTATCGGTGATCATCTATGCCCCCGATCAATGCCTCCTCATCAGTGCCCATCAGTAAAGGAGAAAAATTACCAACAAAAAATTACCATCAATGCCCATCACTGCTGCACACCAGTGCCGCTCAGGAGATGGCATGGGAGCAGGAGGATGGCAATCTTCTTGTATGAAGGGGAGGGATATCAAGTGGGTTCAGGTTCATTTTATAAACACTCCAACTTGGCAGCAGAACGTCTCTGATAATAATTAGAAAATTGGGCAACTACTTATCTCAGTTCCTCCTTTTCATATCCTGAGAATGAGCTCATTTGTTTATAACAACAACGTAGTTAACTGATGACTGGGCAGACTACTGCAAGTAAAACCTACTGAAAATGTTCGCTGGGTTGTGATCTCTGCTACCCGAGAAACTCTAAGTAAAACACAGGCTGATAGACTTGCCAACACAGACCAGTGACCAGTTCGGTACCAATGGCTAATCAGGGAATTGAAGCACTCGCCTACTTCAATGTGTCATTCAGTTAGTTGCTGGCCCCACTGAGGAAGCGACACAGAAAAAGTATGTAGTAGTAGTTTTTTCTCTAAAGTTCTAGCAATCTTGTTCCTGAGCTCTTGCCAGCGACAGGATCATTGATGTGACGTGGCCCTTATTATGCTAAAGTTTGGGCAGCTGGCCAAATTACATATTTTGTTAATTTTGGAAGATTAAATGTAAAAAAAAAAAAAAAAAGATGCACTAAAATGTGTGTGTAAAAAGCACAGTTGCAATTTCTTTTACAATCATAGGAACAAAAACCATAGTGACGATGGCATATGCAAAGGTTTGGGCAGTCTTTCACTTTTCTAATGTTATTTTTTCAAAGTCTCTGACCCAAATGACCTCTATAGGTCCTTTATATGCATTAGGAGTTTTCACCAGCACTTAATACAATTTGACACTTTGGGCTGTTGCTCAACAACCATCAGCTACTCTGCGGAACAGAGATCCAAAAATAAAGCTAACTGATGCAAACAAAGCAGGGGGAGGCTACAAAATGTTTGCAAAACACTTTGAGCTTGCGAAGTCTATCATATCTTTCTTCCAATATATGTTTGGGATGTGGCACACCTACCTCCTAGTTCTATTTATCAGATCCCCTTTTTTCAAAGCTGAACTCCAGTGTTCTTTTCTGCCTTGCAAAGTTGTACAAGCTCCTCTCCATTACTGAAAACTTTTTTTTTTTTTTTTTTTTTAAATGCGCACAATTTATGGTAAGTATTAGAAGCTGTAGCAAGTCAGAGCCCACCTCATTTCCTGGTTGGAAAACATTGAGTATCATCTAGTTCTTCCCTTCCAAGTCTAAGGCTGGCTTCACATCTATGCAGTTTGTGCTTTTTGCAGATTTGCACTACAGTCCATGTTTTCCTATGGAACACGTTCTGTAGTGCAAATCTACAAAATTCAAAAAGCACTTAAACTGCGTAGGTGTGAATCCAGCCTTAGGGCCCGGGCGCGATGTGATGACGTCACACCCGGGTACCCGGAAGTAAACAAAGCCGCGATTGCGGCTAGTAAACATGAGAACAGTGAATTTATTTTTCACAATCTCATGCTTTCCAGCCTGGAGGAGAGAGATGGGGTCTTTTAAAACGCCCCTGTCCCCGGTAGCTCGCGCTCAGAAGCGAACACACACTTAAGTCCCGCCCACGTATGTAAATGCCGCTCAAACCACATATGTGAGGTATCGCCGCATGCATTAGAGCGTGTGCAACAATGGGTATCCATTTACCCGGCGTAACTTTACAATTTTGTTATTTTTTTTAATTCATGAAACCATTTTTTTTCCAAAAATGGGCGTTTGAAAAATTATTGTGCAAATATCGTGCAAGATAAAAAGTTGCAATGACCACCATTTTATTCCCTAGGGTGTCTGCTAAAAAAACATATATAACACTTGGGGGTTCTGAGTAATTTTCTAGAAAAAGAATTATGATTTGTACGTGTAAGAGGAAAGTGCCACAATAGGCCCAGTATGGAGGTGGGTATAAAAGCCCTGTATTGAAGTGGTTAAATCGCCGCTAAAATTATCGGTGCTTTACCGCCAACGCAGCCAGCGCCTCAGTGTGAAAGTGCCCTAAAGGTCTTTACAAGTGTCAGTTAATAAATACTGACTTACTGAGATCTATCTATCTCATCCTTAGTCTCATTTCCCATCATAGCCAGAAAAATGTTCTAAGCTTGGAGTATATTGGAGTAGGCGGTTACCACATGTTTGTAGGTAAATGAAAATTAATTTGTCTTTAATTATACTAATGGAAAGGGCTGACAGTGTACATGTTTTAATAGGATCTGCTTTGCAAATTGACTTAATGTGTAGTCCAAGCCAGTGGCGGCTGGTGGTCAAACATTTTGGGGGGGTGCAAACAAACGTAAGAAAACAATTGCAGCCTCAATGTGCCCATCAAATGCAGCCACTGGGCCCATCAAATGCAGCCACTGGGCCCATCAAATGCAGCCACTGGGCCCATCAAATGCAGCCACTTGGCCCATCAAATGCAGCCACTTGGCCCATCAAATGCAGCCACTTGGCCCATCAAATGCAGCCACTGGGCCATGCAATCAAACGCAGCCACTGTGCCATCAATTGTCACCACTGTGCCATGCCATCAAACTCAGCCACTGTGCCATCAATTGTCACCACTGTGCCATGCCATCAAACGCAGCCACTGTGCCCTGTAATTGTTGCCACTGTGCCCTGTAAAATGCTGCCCCCCCGCCTGGCACTTACCTTTCTGGGGTCGGCCGTCCTCCTTCCACAGTCCCTCGATGTCTTCTCCCGCCCTCGATGACACTTCAGCCAATCAGGTTACCGGTAACCAGAACCGGTGAACCTGATTGTCTGAAACGCCTGTCGGTCTTATCCAAGGAACGCACCCCCCGTGCGTCCCTTGGATAAGTATTTGGAAGCCGAATACAGCCTGAGGGCTGTAATCGGAAAGCCTATCAGAGCCGCTGGCTCTGATAGGCACTTCCACAGCCAACCAGCTGCCGTTATTCAGATGGTCGGCGCTCGCCAGGGGGTCGGCCATCTGAATAGTCAGCGGCAGCAGCGATACATAGATTCATGCAATGCATGAATCTATGTATTGTATCAGTGGCGGTGCGGAAACGAGAGGGGGCGGCGCTCCGGCGCCCTCTATGGACGCACCGCCACTGGACCAAGCCTTTTTTATACAGAAGAATTAAGCTGATACAAATACTAATATAAACAATAATAAGAAATGAATGGCTGCAGGGGGGTGTGTCAACACAAGTCAGACCAATTGGAGGACCGTCAGGCTGTGTTCCCAAGTTGAATGCAAAGAAGAAAACAGACCACACTGGGATAGATGTGCTTCTATGCATGGCGTTGTCAGTTTTCTCGGGGGGGGGCACCAGGTATTTCACACAGTGCAAATAAAACAGGATACATTTTAATACAGGTACATGGTAACAAACATTTATCAGAAATACGACATTTTGTAGGCAGCTTTAACAAAAAGCAGAAGGTAGTGTTGGTAAAATACTGCCTCATTTAAGATTCATTCTTGGTATATAAGACTCTTAGACACTTAAATGAGGCTTATTATAGGCACCTTTTTTCCAGGCTTCTGACTGCTAAAAATGTCCTGGCCAGATAAGTTAATAATTGACTATACAAAATATATGTTGCAGCATTTTGTCTGATATATTTATTGTCACTGCAAAGTTAGCCATCTCTTCAGCAGCTATGAAATATTCATTAGTTTTAATGAGAATATCAACCTCGTATATGCTAGCGTCAGCATGCCCACTGTGCTTCTGAGGAGCACGGTAACATGGTCGGGCTCCCAATTCTAGCTAGCAGGTTAGCTCTAAAGCAAGGGTCTTCAATATTTCCTAACAAAGGGCCAGTTTATTGTTTTTCTGACTTTATGGGGGTTCTGGACAGTGGCCAGCAGTAGTAGAAATTTTCGTGGCATCACTGGGAGTAAACATCACCGCATTTGGTATAAGGTGGAGGAATAGTGCCCCATCATTGAGGGTCCCGTTGTTGGTGTCAATGAGAGAAATGTTGTCAGTTGGCAGATAAGTAAATGCACTTATTCGTGAGCACACCAAGGATCCTCAAATGTCGCCCAACGGTTTTTATTGCAGAACAATCTCATCACAAGAGTGCAATATTTCGGAGCCTCGCAGGACCCCTTCATCAGGCATGTGATGAGTTGGCAGAATAGTGTCTCGTATCACTGGAAGAATAGGGGGCTGAACTCAAATGCACGCCACACTTTTCAGATATTTATTTGTAAAAAATGTTGAGAACTATTTATCATTTTACTTCCACTTAACAATTCTGTGCCACATTGTGTTTATCTATCACATGAAATCCCAATAGAATACATTTACGTTTTTGGTTGTAACATGACAAAATGTGAATACTTTTTCAAGGCACTGTATGTTATTTACTTTAAACTTTTTTTTAATATTCCGTTGGTTACTTCCTGGTTACCAGGCCTAGGCAAATGTGAAAAGTCCCAGGAGTCTTCAGGAGGGGAGAAGGGTTTTTCAGATAAGCACACTCTCCTGCTTGCATGCCTGTGCTAAGGGCAGATGGATTTCAGGAAGTGCTACATGAATCAACTGCCGTTACTCAAGATGGCCATGGCCAGAAATGCTAGGGGGGTGTTTTTCAAAATGCCATCTATTCACAAGGAATGAAATACTAAGACCCCATACACACTATTAGATTTTCTTCAGATTTTTGTCTTAAGATTTACCAAATCCATATAATATGAGGTCACACCTTAAGTTTTTTTTAATTTTGTATGTAATCAGGCAGGCCATTGCACTACATGGTTTTGGTAAATCTGAAGTCAAAAATCTGCAGAAAATCTAAATTGTGTGTATGGGTCCTTAGTCCCTTCTGTTAACACAGCAGAGAAACTCTAATGCCTCAGTTCCACTGAGCGAATTGGTTCAGTGCGGTACGTTATTTTGAGTGGTTCCACTATGAAAGCAGCCCATACAACCGAACCATACCGCACCATTCTGGGTCCTGCTTCAGATGTGGGGCCATAGAAAATGGTACGATTCAGTTAGGGCGGAGCTACAATACATTCCACTGATTGGCGGACACGCTAGGCATTTTTCCTAAACCCTGTATAGCCCCTGACGGTCCGACTTGCAGTGGAAACGCTCACCAGAATAGACCGGACCATTCTAACCGTTCCAAACTGTACTGACCCGAACCATTCCGCTCAGTGGAAAAACAAGGCATTAGATCTCCCTGTAGAACAAGTGTGGTGACGTCTGCACTTTGTAGTCCATTGATGACTTCTTCCATCCCATAGAGCTGCAGTGAGGACTTTAGGCAGGGGAAGAGTCTGCAGGACCCCGTGTGTTACACCGATTATGAAGTGATAGGGCTTATAATACTAGGCAGGCTCGAATGCAAAAAAAGTATTAAATACACCAATTTTTCTTTTGTCGTTGCAATTTTTTTTTTTTTTTTTAAGGTGGACTATGCCTTTTAGGCTTTATCTGATTTTATAAACCTTTTTTTACCTGCTCATAAAAACTAGAGATGTTTCAGCATGTGATGAGAAATATTAGTACCTCTGGAAAGGAAAGTGTTACATGGCACTCTGCACATGGTGTATAATAATTTTGTTGATGATGCTCTCTGTGCTGTTCAGGGACCCCTCAGCCTCCAAGTACCCATCGGGATTTGTGAACAGGGATGGGTGTGTAGTGGGTGTGATAACTGGGCTGGCAAAGACGGCTCAATGTGATCAGTTTTATGTCTGGGAAATTGTGGACATAAACAAGAATTAAAGCAAGCACTTGCTATGAGCGTTCCGGTATTTGGATCTAAGTTTTTCAACAGCTGGTACATTAACCCGTTTTACTTCCTCATGAGTTGTAGGGCGTCTGAGTTCCTGCTGCAAACAATATTGTTTGATGGCTGCGTGCCCAAGAATGCAGGGTCTGGTGCTCTGGGTCCTTGTCTAAATACATAAACAATAGCAGGGGGCTGCTTGCAGACAGAGGGAATAAGAAACAGCAAGTCCTAAAATACAGCGCCTCCCAGGATGTGTACGTGCAGATTGTGTTTTCATTATCATTTCGCTTTAGCCTCAGGCTACCTTCTCTTAAAGTTGTGCCTTGTGAGAGGGAATGGTCATGGAGAAGATGAGGGCAAAGAGATGCGGGAGGATTTGGGGATGTTGTGCTGTTTATACATGGTTTCCTTGTGTATCGGACTCGAAACGTCTGTGATGAAACCATCCATATTAATGTGGGGCATACCTACCCAGATTCTTGGTATATAGACCCTATTTATGTGAAACCTAAGAATTGATGTGGAAAATTATTGATTAAACCTACAAGTACCTATTTTTACCACAACCTGTTCATTTTAGTGATTGCATGAAAGGTTTAATGTAGTATAAGGCTTTAAATAGTTCAATAGTACTTTTAATAGCTGTCTATACAGTAGACCAACAAGACGAACACCTTGGTAGAAAAGAGGGACAGAGTTTTGGTATCAAAAGGACTTTCCCTCCAAATCCGGTATAGAGTTATGTATGTATTTTTTTATTACCTCTTACAATTGTTTAGATCAGGGTTTCTCAACTAGGGTTCCTCCAGAGCTTGCTAGGGGTTCCTTTGTGCCCGTCAGATAACTTCCTACTGACATCCCAGATCTTTTTAGCTTATCTGTAAGTGGACGATTCTTCGAATTGGCAAGTATAAGAAGCATTCTTCCCACTGACCATCTCACTAATGTATCACAAGTTGTAGATATGTTTTTTTTTTTAGCAGGGGTTCCCAAAGACTAAAACGTCTATTTTAAGGGTTCATCGGTGTTGAAAAGGTTGAGAGTCTGATTTAGACTATTCTGCCTCAATAGCTTGGCCATGGATGGACAGGTAGCAAACTGGTGGAAAGAATCCTCACCAATCCCTCCCTGACCCACACTTTGCTGCATCATTGTCTTCTCAGGAGCTGCTGCAAAGGTTTCCCCTGGTTGGCCGCTTGTTAAATGCAATGTGTGCATAGCTTTTCTTTATAGAAGTCACCATCCACACACATATTATCTATGTTGTGTGATTTATTATATTATACATGATTTCTATAGTGCCAACAGTTTACAATTTAGATTTATTTGTGTTTTATGTCTATGGTTTGTGTGCGTTCCCTATAAAAGCCTGAACACCTTTATCTTCATGATGATGTAAGCAATGCTCACATCTGTTAAATTTGTCATGCATAGGCATGTTAAGAGGTAAATCTGCATTTGAGATCATAATTTTTTTTTACCCGTTTTGTTTGTTGGATGGATTGTTGACCTTTTTTGTGTGTATACGATTTTTTCTCTTGACAATAATAATGTGAGATAATATAGACAATTTGGTGTTTTTGCTTTTGTATCACAGATCAGCAATCTTTTCCACATCAAGCATCAATTTATAAGCATTTAGATAACTGGAATGTCTGGAAACAGCATGCTGTAGTTATATAATTTGTGTTCAAATTTTGCCCTTTGAGTTGCACTGCTAATGGCAAGTTAAAATCCTCAACCCCAATTCCTGTACCTTCAGACCTTGAATCTGCTCCAATGTGTTCCTTCAGGCCCCAGATTAGCCCCGATGTCTGTTCCTTCAGGCCCCAGATTAGCCCCAATGGCTGTACCTTCAGGCCCCAGATTAGCCCCGATGTCTGTTCCTTCAGGCCCCAGATTAGCCCCAATGTCTGTACCTTCAGGCCCCAGATTAGCCCCAATGTCTGTACCTTCAGGCCCCAGATTAGCCCCAATGGCTGTACCTTCAGGCCCCAGATTAGCCCCAATGGCTGTACCTTAAGGCCCCAGATTAGCCCCAATGTCTGTACCTTCAGGCCCCAGATTAGCCCCGATGTCTGTACCTTCAGGCCCCAGATTAGCCCCAATGTCTGTACCTTCAGGCCCCAATGGCTGTACCTTCAGGCCCCAGATTAGCCCCAATGGCTGTACCTTCAGGCCCCAGATTAGCCCCAATGGCTGTACCTTTTAGATGTCTGATTCTCCCCGATGTCTGCACTTTCAGACAAACCAAATTCCTGCATTTCAAACCTCGGATCAGCCAGTTCCTGAACATTAGTGGCGTCAGCGTTCGGTATGAGGCTCCAGGTGCAGAAAGCTAGGCCATGCTTTAAGTGACAGCCTAGTGAGATATTGGTTACGGCCTGTGGCAGCTCTGATTCTAGGTGCCGCTGAAAGGCTTTGCTGCCTGCCCAGACACCCGTGCTGTGCGTTGCTGACCCCTGGTCTATATTAGGGATGTCATATTTTGTAATGGGTTTCAGAAAAACACCAATATTATAGACAACAATTTCCCTATTGTCAACCAAATTTTCAATCTATTTATAAAAGATTTAAAAACAATCCTTTTGACAGAATAAGTGAATTCCCACTGATGCCAGACTTGAAGGTTTGACTTCACCTAGGGACCTAATGATAGATAGATAGATAGATAGATAGATAGATAGATAGATAGATAGATAGATAGATAGATAGATAGGTCTGTCTGTCTGTCTGTCTGTCTGTCTGTGTCTGTCTGTGTCTGTCTGTGTCTGTCTGTGTCTGTCTGTCTGTGTCTGTCTGTGTCTGTCTGTGTCTGTCTGTGTCTGTCTGTGTCTGTCTGTGTGTGTGTGTGTGTGTGTGTGTGTGTGTGTGTGTGTGTGCCTTCATGCTATCGTTTTTGTTTTCATTACTAAGCACACATTTTTTTTTCTCACTTTTTGTGCTATAATACCTTGTTTTGACATACTCAAGTTTTTAGATTTGTTCTGTATTGGCTCTTTTTCAGGACATAGAAACAACTGTTGGATAGATGAGACACATAAATAACTGAAAGGACAAATCACATAGTATACTGTTTTCAGTCAACCTGTGCAGAATAAGTTTGCACTGAGGGAAATAAACCGTAAAACACAATTGCCAAGGAGCACCAAAGCACTGCTCACATATTTAAAGTAAGATTTTGAATGGTACTTGCCATTGCTGGCATGTTGGGAAGGTTAGGTCAGTGGTGACCACTCCTGTACTTTCCAAGAGGCTCCTGGTGGTCATTTTGACGACAAATGGTCAACACCAGGTAGTGTCTGTTTGCCCTCTCCTTCCTACTGTTCTAACCTCCTGCATTGTCCCACTCCAGATAGATTACAAGTGGCCATGCCATGTTGTTCAGGCTCTTTTTTTATTGTTGTCACCACCGTGAAACTCGCTCTGAGAAATTCTGTGCATGCATGTAAACATGAAGTGGCTATAAAAACTGCAGGAGATCAGCAACACTGCAATTAAACAATGAATGAAAATGGTATTCCATTCAAATAAAAAATGACAATTGTTTGATAGACGTTGCTTTAGTAAACAGTTTACATATGCTTTAATCCTGTGAAGTTCAATGGCCATATGCTGAGTTAAACTAAGTGAGGCTGATTTTAGCCTGCACTGAGCGTTCCTATAATGACAATAAAAATACTGGGTTATTAGATGTCTTAGTGCACAAGATTCCTTGGTTGTGACCTTGAGATGATGCATAGGAATGTCTTTACTGCCCCCCTGTGGCTGCATTGCATGTTTCACTAACCATAGGTGAATTCAGTGGGGCAGTACTTTCAAAGCTTGTGTACTATATTCTGCACAAATAACGGAGGACTTCAATTTTTAGATGTTTAAGTTAAAATGTGATTGAGAGTTGGTTTCCTTTACTCTCATCTTCTATAAAGTGTATTTATGTAAAATATCTGCTCTGCTTAGAGCAACCAGAATTGAGTTTTTCTAATGTAATCTGTGCTAAAGACTATTAGCTAGAATCTGGTTTCAATGGAACGTTATTCTTTCTAAATGGAGAAAAGGCCAGCTGACCCATGCATATGGTGCACCATTCTCCGAGGATCTGACCTGCTCTCCATCAGTGTGCCCCATCTTTTCCAGGACCAACAATTTTAAAACGGTCCTACTAGAAAACCATTTATATAAATCTTGCATGTATCTCCTTCATTTTTAACCAGCACAGATAAATACAACACATTGCCTTATAAATAACCTAATATTGCCATTTAGTAATGCCAGTACTTGGGGGTAGTTTAACATCTACGTAATTCTTTCCCTTGAGGGAAAATGCAGAACTGTAATGATTTTTTTTCTGTTTCTGTGCATTTAGGTTTTGAACTTTTGTACCAGCCAGAGGTTGTAAGACTATACCTGTCTATCTTGACTGAAAGCCAAAACTACAACACACTGGAAGCCGCAGCGGGAGCTCTGCAGAATCTGAGCGCTGGAAACTGGACTGTAAGTAGGCACCCACTGGCTTCAAAGGAAAGCCTCCCATTCAGGAGCATTTCATGCTGACCTTCCTGCTTTCTAACAGTCAGCAGTCTAGCACACAATAAATGACTTTTAAATCACATTGTTGGTTTCTATGTAACATTAACATAACCAGTATGTCAAACCGTCTGACCATTCTGAATCATTATCAATGTTTTGTGTTTGTTTTATTCATTTACATACTGATTTTCCTTGTACTCTTAAAGTGTATGTCGAACCAAAAAACCTGGTGGGGAAGTTTAGAACCCCTGCTATCTGATTATCCATTATAGAGATTTCTACCTACTTTCTGTCCTGTTAAAAATGATTTCACTAGACAGAAAGTGAGGAATATCTGCAACAGGGACACAAAATTAAAAAGCTGACAGTTGTTCAGCCGCCTTCTACTTTATAAAATATTTTTATTTTGCTCTGTGTTGGTATTGGAGATTTCCTTGCACTTGCTCTTAGGTTGCCATCAGGACAGGAAGCGAAGATAAATCTCTTTAGTCCCAAATGGCAGTAAAAACCTGTAGGGGAGGTTCTAACCCTTCCCCACTCTATTCAAATCTAAGAAAATTGTTTTGGCTGGATTTACACGTTAAAGCCCAATAAAGGTTTACATTATACTTGGGATTTATTTTTTATTTTTCTGTCTATTAACTTTGTTTAGGAGGTTTTACATTACTTCCTGTCCTTCTGACAGTTTGTTTCCCCATTAGAGAGATTTCCAATCCATGCTAGTCCTGACTGGAAATGATGAGAAATCGCTCCAACGTAAATACAGACTGCAGCGTTAACCTGTTAGGGGAATCTGTCTTTTTTTCCCCCCCAACTCTTATTTAAAAAAAACTGCTTTGGTTTAAAGCAGTGATCTCCAAACTGCGGCCCAGGGGCCAGATGCGGCCCTTTGCTTGCTTTTATCCAGCCCGTGGGCCACTATTTCATTCACTGATACCAACAATGGGGCATAGTTTCTCCTGCTGACACCAACAATGGGGCCAATGACCTAAACAATGGGTCACAATTCTTCCCAATGACACCAACGATGGGACACAATTCCTCACAATGACACCAACAATGGGGCACCATTTTTCTCAATGACACCAACAATGGGACCCAGCAACTGGGCACAGTTACTCCCACTGAAACAATGGGGCGTTTATTTTTCCCACTGATGTCTGGACCTTTTTGACTCCCACTGACCACTGTCTGGCCCTCGTAAACTCTGAAGGACATTAAACTAGCCCTTTGCTTAGAAAGTTTGGAGACCCCTGGCTTAAAGGAAAGGGCTATTGTGCATAAATTGGTCTTCAGTAAGTGGTTTATGGTCCTTGTAAAATAAACGTACACTTTTTGGTAGAATGGCAAAACATATATAAAAGGGTGTATAGCGTTTGGCAATATTTCCCAACATCAGATTTTTGCTTTTAGCAAGCATGGAGAAGGAAACTACCTATTACAAGTTTGTTGCCCAGTTTTCTGACCACTGATTCGAGCGCTGCACATCAAAGCTGCATAACTGGCAATATTTCATGCATATTTGTCAACCTTATCAGTAGCTTTGACGTGAAATGTATTTATAATGTAACTCCAGGTTTGTTAACATGTACAAAAGTATGCTGCTTAGAAATCGACACGGGACACCTTCTAGAAGGATAAAAGCAGCATTTTGGATAGAAGGCACACTTTTGTTGGAATGTATTTTTCGGTCACCCCAAAAATAGAAAAGAAAACCACCTTCTCCTTCTTCTTTTTTTTCTTTTTCTTTTTTTTTTTTTTTTTAACAATCCCAATTTGTTCTTCCTTCAGTCTGTCACATTTGCCTCACACTTACTCAGCTCAGGAGTTTTACTGCTGAAGGTTCAGCTTGATGATCCGTCGCATATAAAAATGCCCTCAGAGAAATGGAGGAAGGAAATTATCAGGCAGAAGGAGCAGTCTGTCATACTTTTAGTTGTACGAACTGTAATGGATTTTTTTCCATAGTGTACATTTGCATTAATTATCAGTACAAATTGCTGCTCATGCACTGACTGCGCCTCACTGGCCTTATTAACATTTAATTTGTCAGATATTATATGTCCTGCAACACTTTTCTGAGTTGTAAGTTTGTGGTTTTTAGTAGGCGTTTAGGATTCATCAACCAAAAATATTCCTGCAGGGCAGCCAATTAAAATAGTAAAATTTGTTAACTTAAAACTGGTTACTTTGGGTTGCTTAAAGTGTATCTATAGGCATTTAGGTCTGGATAGGTAAAAGTTTATTTTTTATTGTCTGTTAACCCATTTGGGATATAGCCCCCCCCCCCCTTTTTTTTCCTGGTAAAATCCACAGTTGTCATATGGACACTTATAGGTAGATTCAGAAAGAGTTAGGCCGGCTTATCAGTAGATAAGCCGACCTAACTCAGAATCTACGCCGACTTATGTTTAAGTGTATTCTCAATCAGAGATACACTTAAACATATCTAAGATACGACAGCTTGCGCCGTCCTATCTTAGGTTGCAATATTTCAGATGGCCGCTAGGTGGCGCTTCCATTGTGGCCGGCGTAGGATATGTAAATTAGTAGATACGCCGATTCACGAACTTACGCCCGGCCGACGCAGTACTTTTACGCAGTTTACGTTAGAGATAGGCCGCCTAACGTTAGAGCTAGGCCCTAGTTGGAATAGTAATGTTAAGTATGGCCGCCGTTCCCATGTCGAAATTCGAAATTTTTACGTTGTTTGCGCAAGTCGTCCGTGAATCGGGATTTACGTCGTTTACATCCACGTCTAAATCAATAGGCCCGTGCAGCGTACGTAGCCGCAATGCACACTGGGAAATATAGGCATGCGCAGTTAAAAAAAACAAACGTCAAAAACGTAAGGTCAAGCCCCATTAACATAAAACACGCCCCCTTACACACATTTGAATTAGGCGCCCTTACGCCCGCCCGCTTTAGGCTACGCCGCCGTAACTTAGCAGGCAAGTACATTGTGAATCATGTACTTGCCTTGCTAACTTACGGCGGCGTAGCTTAAATGCCTTAAGCTACGCCGCCACAAAGTAGCGGCAACGTACCTGAATCTAGGCATTAGTGATAAGTGGAATTGAGTCTTACTTTGGAGAGTTTTAATCTTGCTTCCTATTGCATCTTCAAGACAAAACGGAAAGCAATATCTACTCAATGTGACAGATGGAAAAATAACAAAACGGGGTTTTAAACATTACCTTTACGATTCAAAACTATAAGACTGCAGAGATTGTGTAGGGACTGCAGGAAAATCCTGTTTTACCTCTGATGGGTGTTAGTGTAGAGTAGTATGACCTTTTCTTTCTGCATCCACACTGGGACATCAGATTCGGCCTTGGTAAGTATAGCACTGTTAAATTGCACGTATTATCCCTAGCACACCTTTCGCAACACGCAGGTCCTGTGTTCTCCTTTGTAGAAGAAATAACTCGTTTGCAGCACTGTCTATCAGGCTGTTGGCTGATGTACAACATTTATAATTTATCAAATTCTGCTTTCCTATATCATGTCATGAATAATATTGCTTGAGGTAGAGTAGTAGCATATGCAGTGTGAAAGATAATTAGCAATTCTTAGGTAATACACCACGCAAACACATTTCTCACAGCTAAATGTAGCAAATCATTATAGACAGTAGCATTCTTATTACAGATATTACTCTACCTTATGGCCCTCTAACATTCTGTATAAGTTAATTTAATAAGAACTCTATTCTGTCTTTCAGTGGTCAACCTATATCCGTGCTACAGTCCGCAAAGAAAGAGGCTTACCGGTGCTTGTGGAACTGCTTCAGTCAGATTCAGACAAAGTGGTTAGAGCTGTGGCTATAGCTCTGAGGAATCTTTCTATGGACAGACGCAACAAAGACTTAATTGGTGAGTCCCTTTTTTTATTGCATGTCAATTTCAAAAGGTAATATTGTGTTTTATTTTTTTTAACCTTTATTCCCTCTTGCCTACCAATGTACATTTTTAAACATCCCCTATTCAACGGGATAAAGCAATCTTGGTGTGGAAAAGTGCAACCAGCGATTTTAGTTTTCATGTAAAAATAACTCTGGTGGTGTCTCTAGAGCTGGCTTCTTCACTTTTATGGTGCTCTGAAAGTGCACTCTCTGCTGCTGGCACCCATGGAGATTTCCCGTTCTGATTTCTTTTGCAACAAATTAACCCAGCAGCAATATACATTACATCACTTCTGGTTTCAGGGATGTCATTCTTCAGTTATTGTAGCTGTGTGCTTGATTAGTTTCAGTTGAGGGCAGGGGAGACATTGGGGATCTAACTGACCCCTCATGTCTTTTTAAAGAGGATCAGTCACCTGACCATGCTATCACATAGGAGGCTTGTTGGCCTCCTTGTGATAGCAGTAAAGTTAAATGGATAAAAAAAAAAATTGCAATCAACTAATAAAAAATTGAAAGCACCTTCATCATCCCTATACACAGCCTAGAGCTAAGGGATTAGAGATTTTTCCCCGTTGCGATTTTGACAAAGTATTTCCCGATCTATGCAGAGATGGAATGCATTAAAGCATTTGTTAACCCAAAAATAAATAATTCTCTTTGCTCTCAGCCGTCAAAAGAAAAAGAGAAAAAATCCTGCAGCCTGCCAAGTATCACAACATTCTTTAGCAGTGGAACGAAGTCTAAACATTGTAACAATTTGTCTTTTACATCAAAGGAATACACTTCCGTGTGTAAATTAGGAAAGTTTAAACACTAAACCTTTTTCTGAATTTTTTTGTTTTCAAGTTCAAATTATTTTTTTGGGCTGCAAGAGTCGTGAGAAAATCGTGATCTTTAGTCTAAAAAAATTATTCTCATTTTGGCCAGAATCGCGCAGCTCCAACACACTTTAATGCAAGAATGCATCATGCATGTGTATAAAAATGTAGATTTAACCACACATGGGAGGTATTTCTGCAAATGTCAGAGTGAAAGCAGTAATTTTAGGGCCATAATTTGTGCTTAACTCTAAAGGGATCACCTGTAAAGGTTTTAAAGGGGTTGTAAAGGTTTTTTTTTTTTTCTAAATTGGTTCCTTTTAAGCTAGTGCATTGTTGGTTCTCTTACCTTTTCTTTCGATTTCTCTTCTAAATGTTTTGTCTGAATTTCTCACTTCCTGTTTCTCCTCAGTAAGCTTTCCACCACCATCCGAGCGGTGGAAAGTCAGTCATAACAGTTTACTGAACAGCTTACTGAGGAGAAACAGGAAGTGAGAAATTCAGACAAAGAAAAAAAAAACATTTAGAACCCCTTTTAAGTACTATAGTTTTTTGCAATTTCACGAGAATGCGCAATTTTAGGATTATCCATTTACATTTTGCAAACCTATATTTTACTAAAATATTAGGTATAATTTTGTTTACACTAAAATTCATGTCAGTGTATTGTTTCTGTAAATATGCCTTTGATAAACAGCTGCGCAAATATCTTTTGACCTAATACAACTAATCAGCTACAACTATTTTATTCTCCAGGATCTGTCTTGCAAACAATGCAGGTACATGGCAATGTTGTTTGTATTGCACACACCTTGCCACTGGTCACCTACTGTATATACTTTGATTCCTGCTATAATTTCCCTTGCTAGACTTTTATCTGAGTGGGGGATGCAGGGCATTTGACTTTTAGCATGGTTACTTTAATTTATTGCTTGGTGGAGACCTAAATTGTCCTAAAGAATATAATCAGGTCAATCTGTAGAATCTCTGAAATTTGGTCTCAGGTTTGGAGGTCCATTTCTCTTTAGTGATGGTGCTGATCAGCTAGACTTTGCAAAATATGTCAAAATGCCTCTCAATTAACATGTTTTCTAACTTTCCACCTCCTGTATTACTGGATCACATATACAAAGACTAAACTATATATGACGCTTCTGGTAACTTTCGTTTTCAGATCTAAATTTAGTATGTTTTCTATGGGTATCATCTTATGTAGTGTTCTATCACGTCTTATTTTTCAGTATGTATATTATAGAGCAGCCTTCATTAGAATTTATTTTTGTGTAAGTATATAAAACTGCAAGGTATGGTTCAAGGAATAATAAATGAGATTTCAGCCATGGCTTGGGCCATTGATGCATTTGTCTGTGCCCTTCACAGAGATGAAAAGCTCTGGTTTCTAAGCAAAAATATAGAAACCAGAGCTGAAATGTCTAAATATTTGAAACTGGAAAAAATGGAGATTCCCCCAAGGTGGGGCTTTTAAGGCAACAGTAGTTCAAATAGTCACGGTAGATACAAAAATATATAGTAGTTTAATAATGACAGAAAATATGATAAACATATATAACACAGTAGTTTAAAAACAACACATATTGGGGTGTAACTTGAAAAGAGTAGAGAGTCCACAGTATGAATACAGGGCCCAACGCGTTTCGGGTTTCCTTCTTCAGGGGCCGAAGTATATGTGGAGTCACAAAGTCTAATAAACAACTTTTCTAGAAAAAACAAACAAATAACAATGTATTGAAAATAATAACATACAATGGAGAAATTAGCAAAATACATATCAAAATGGCACAGATTAGAAAACATCATACCACCCAAGACGCTTCAACGGCTCAGCACACCCCTAGATGGAACATCGCGATCAGGACGCATAAAAAACCTCAGATGGTGAAGAGAGGAATGAGGACTGGCATCCTATATCGATCACAATGTAGCAAGACCTTTGGCCCGAAGTGTCACAGCGTAAAAAGGTTTAGGTTATTTTATTTTTACCTGTCCCAAAAAAAATATTTGAAACTGGTGGGCTTGGGAAGGGAGTATTTCTGAAATCATTGTTATATAATTTTGGTAAATATTTAATCTGGTAATTCAGGCTGCAGTGGCTGGAATATTCATCTACAATAATTTAGCATATTGTATGGTAAGTCGCAACTAAATATCTTTATGTGAAATTTCGATTTTGGTGCAACAGGATTGAACAGTCTAGAGATGTACCATTGTCCAGTTACCTCCACACTTGTTGGTTCTCCAATTTGCAGTATTTCAGAACAGAACTGTCACCGAACAAGCTTCTTTATTACAGGTCTAGAAATGGCATAAAATGGTAGTCTTCAGAGTTTCATACCATGAGTTATAAACCAATGTAATAGTGATTTTATTTGAAAATGAATCTGGTCTGAAGTGTATAAAGACTTTAGTGATCTATTACAGTAATGCTGTTAATAATGACATCTTCTTCTACCTCAGGCAATTATGCCATGGGTCAATTGGTGCGAAACTTGCCCGGGGGACAGCAGCGTCCTGCCAAGAACTTGGAAGAAGACACTGTGGTAGCTGTGCTTAATACCATCCATGAGATAGTCACAGACAGCTCAGAAAATGCACGCTCTCTCATCCAGACACAGGGAATTGAAAAACTGATCACAATTAACAAATCAAGGTAATCAGACTGCATGCTTATGCTAGATATTCAAATGATTTTTAACAGCAGTGGGAACACAAGCTATTCAGTATTGAGAACCATTTTAGAATGAAGAGTGCAGTATCTGGTTAGATACTTTTATATAACCAATAGTGGATTTTCTGGTTCTTGATCTTCCAGATCTTAAACTCTTGTCTAAGTATGTTTATAAAACACTGTATATTAATTTGGGACTATACCTAATATAAGAAAACATTGGACTTTCTAGTGGCAGCATTTTAAAGCATATGTCAACCCAAAATAAAATAAATAAATGGATCCTGCTCCTTTAAAGCATGTTATGACACAGTGCTGGTGCTGTGTCATTTGGACACATGTAACACCTTAAAAACCTGGCTGATCCTGCCAGTTCCTCCCCACCCCTATGTAAACTGACCACGATAATCTTGGCTGCTGAGCCTATAACACTGTGGTCAGTTTGCATGCCTCCGTCATCCGCAGCCTGATGTCTCTTCTCTCTGCTCTCGTGTCCTCCTCCCCCCTCACCTTCCTGCCTGTAGCCCCCCCCCCTCTGCTGCTGCTTTAATAACATGTCTTGCTTCATATAATCTGCTCTGTCTTCTAAGGATAGATGTCCCCCTGTGTGTGTATGTTGTGTTGTATAAAAAAAAAAGCTGAATATACCTTATCTGTGAGCGCTGATCAGCAGTCACATGACGTGCCAGCTCTCTCAGCCTCTCCTCCTCCCCTCTAGACTGAGGTCAGTGGAGGAATATTGGCCCTTCCCGCTGCATCTGTCAGACGGGTAGGGGAGAGATGTACCACGTGACCGCTGATCAGCGGTCACAGTTTAGGTATATACAGTTTTTTTTTATATATAAGGGATGTCAATGTGCAATTTAAAGTAGCTATCACTCAAAAAGTGTTTACCACATTCAAACTTATATTAAATGACAAACAGTGCTGCGCTACTAAATGGTTAAATGATGCATGTGTTCATCAACAAATTAACAATGATTATATATACGGTACATGAAATAAAATGTCCATGTATATGAGACGTGCATAAATAAATTCCACAGAAGAAACTATCCGCCACTATGTGTAAATATTTCCAAAAGTGCTCGTACTCGCCTCCACCTGAGTTTTAAGCAGCTCACCTAAAATTTTGATCCCTGTTTCACCAGCGGGACAAAAACAGCATTTCCCCTCTGGGGATATTAGAACAGGCTTGATGCTGGCACTTCTAGTCCTCAATCTCTCTCACTTCCTTTATCTGGCTCTATGAGCCCCACTACCTCTCATTAGTCAACGGATATGTGGAAAAGAATGGCAGACTCTAGTGCTCTCTGTATAACAAATTTTTATTCCCATAAAAAGCGGAGTATAATACTCACAACTATAGCACAAGCCTTGCTAGCTGTACAGACATAAAATCATAGGATACGAGATGGCCGTGATGTGTTGTCATCACATAGGCTCCGCCCCTATACGTGTTGTGTCAAGGTGTAGACTTCTTCAGTAGGGGTCAAGGCTGGGTCCCCTACGGAAGAAGTCTATGCCTTGACATAACATGTATAGCAGGGATATTCAATTAGCGGACCTCCAGCTGTTGCAGAACTACAAGTCCCATGAGGCATAGCAAGACTCTGACAGCCACAAGCATGACACCCAGAGGCAGAGGCATGATGGGACTTGTAGTTTTGCAACATCTGGAGGTCCGCTAATTGCATATCCCTGATGTATAGGTTCGGAGGCTACATGCTGACGTCACATATCGGCCAACTGCTGTTTTTGACCCAGTGGTGAAACGGGGGTCAAAATTTTGAGATGACCAGCCTTAAACTCGTGGAAACGAGCACTTTTGGAAATATTTGCACATAGTGGTGGATCGTTTCTTCTGTGGCATTTTATTTATGCGCATGTCTCCTATATATAGACTTTTTACTTCATGTATACTTTATCATTGTTAATTGAGGAACACATGCATCGTTTAGCCATTTAGTAGCGTAGAACGGTTTGTGATTTAGTATGTAGAATGATATCTGCTGTTGAGAAAGACTTTAAATAAGTTAGACATTTCACAAATTATTCATTAATATTTATAAACTTCTCTGTTAAAATGTGTAGTAGTTTCTTCTCTAGGGTACACACCACATGTGTTTGTGAGCATTGCATAGCAAGTTTTATGTATGCCATCCTTTGTGTTGTTGGTTCCCTGATAACAATGTTTCTTCTCCTGTCATCTTATTCAGTCAGTCCCCAAGAGAGGTGAAGGCTGCCTCCCATGTCCTACAAATGATATGGAGCTACAAGGAACTTCGAAGCGCTCTTCAGAAAGAAGGGTGGAACAAGGCAAACTTTCAGGTATGGCCTTCAGATCTCTTAATTACCCAGTATTCTGTGTGTGCGGGTGTGCAATAATGGTTACCTGGAGGTTTATTCATCCCAATTCAATTTAAAATCCATGCTTCCCGTTCTACATATACTGTGTAAAGTGTAACATATATCCCTGCCCAGCAGATGTTACTGGGCTGTGCTTTTAGTAACGATAAGCCTGGGTTATGTTCTGCATTTTCACTGTGATCCTTTTTCATTCAGCCTTTGTAATGCTGGGCTGAAAACTAAAACAAGCTGCACATTACATTTTCTATTTGCTACCCTGCTTCATAAAGACTACATTTAAAACACAAGGTAAGAGGAGAAAACCTGAACACTTTCCGGGAATGAGTGTGCTAGGTATTTGCACATTGACTGCTCACTAAACGGAAGGGGCGGTTGAGGTCACTGTGTTGATTTGTACCACGTAGTGTTGGACTGTAAAGCTTGGTGCTTTACACACGAAGGACATGGTGTCCTCACATTCTGTGAACTCTATAGTCAGCATATTCCCCTCTCTGCTTGACGTGTGTGAAATACTGTTGGCTGATGCCTATAAATCAAGTGGCTGCCAATGCCGCATCCACCTAAAAAGCCACTTGAGAATGACATCAAAGCAACTACCATTTTAGGAAGGAGATCGGAAAGGCAACCTTCCTGACTCATTTTTGTCTAGCTACAGCTTATCCTAGTTATGTATTGGTATACTTCATTAATACAGTATCTTAGCCTTGCCATACACTGTGAAAATTTGCATGATTCCCCCATCAACACTCAACACAGACAGTGTTGACAGGAAAATAGGCAATCGCCTGAGAAGACGATGATTATTGGTTGCGGCTATAGCCGCTGCTAGCAATAATCGCAAGCGAATACGGCAGGCTGTACCAAAGTTTATCGATCAATTTGGTACATTCAGCCTGTCCATGAATGGTTTGAACCTGCCGATATTCGAACCATGTACGGCCGGCCTTAGTGTGTAAATACATTGCTTAATATATTTGATGTTCAATTTACTGGTGATCTTTCCCTTTGTGCCAGATGATTTCAAAGCAGCCAATAAAGACAATAGTTTTGTGATAATCTGCTACTTGTTTACATTTTACCGAGAGAGTAATGTGAGGATATTCGGCATCCTGCTGTTTATCATTGTCTTGCTCTTCTTTTAATAAACTGTGCAGCACGAGGCGTGTTGCATCATATAAGCTTTTCAGTCTCAGAGGGCATCTTTATCAGATGGAGACTTGCCTTCAGATATTCATAACCAAGGCACAATTTGGCCCACTATCAGTGTTTTCTCAGAGGCAACATTTAGAATGTTATTACGGTGGGGAAGCTACTATTATATTCTTCAGTGCCGCACAGGATTAGAATGGTTTACTTTGCTCACAAGCAAGATGGTGCTATAAAGCATTTTGTCTTCATGCTGTGTACAGGCTGAAGTGTGTACACAGCCGGCTTCTTACTCTAAGGCTCACAGTGTGGTCTAAATCTCATTCTTATCCATCCATCACTCTGAAGCAAGACATGTTAATACAGAATTTCCTTTGTATGAATTGGGATATGGAATATATTATTTAAAAAATAACTTGTACCTAAACGGAACATAAATTCTGAATCCTATATACAGTTTATTAATAGGCAAGTGCAGTTCCTCTTGAGCCTGAGATCAAAACCCATATTTACTGACTATATGCTATGCTACGTTATATCTTGTACAGGGTAAAGTGGGATTTTTCTCATTTACACTAACTTCCCACCTTTGACCTGCTACTTGTGGTTTTCTTTGGTTTACAACCAATGGGTCCACAAAGGTTGTGTGGGCTTAAAGTGTTTGTAACCCTAAAAAAAAAAAAAAAATAGATCCTCTTCCTTTAAAGCATGAACAGCAGAATAGTGCTTAAGCTTTTTCATTTGGCCCCCTGCATCACCTGCAATACCTGGCTGATCCTGCCTGGTTCTGCCTCTTCCCCCCCCCCCCCCCTGTAAACTGAACACAGGTTATCATGGCTGCTGAGCCCTGACACCGTGGTTATTTTACGTGCCCCTGTCAATCGCAGCTCTCCTCTGTCCTCCTCCCCACTCCCCTCCCTGCCTGTCGGCTCCGACTGCTGCTATCATTTCTGAGTGTCATTTCTACAATCCCCTCTATTACATTAACTGAAGTCAAACAAATATAGTGAAGATAAAGGCCTGCTTCCACTATATCTGTGCTATGGGCTAAAAGGAATTCATAACCGAAAACTTATGATTTAAATGTTACCATTTGTCATTTAATGAAAAAGATTTTGTCAGCAGCCGCATAAAATACAAAACATCAACAATTTATAGTAAATTAAAATAAGCAATAAAATTCTTATCAATTACTACAGCAGCGCTAGTTGTCACTCAAGACTGTGACCCCTCTTTCCTATGACCATGCATAGAAGGAAATGTTATTAAGATGAATGGACATAAGCAAGAGTCCAGTGAAAGAAGTGCTCTATAAAGAATGGTGAGTTCTCCGCTGCAGGTGACATCACTCCACCCTTCAGGCTTCTCCCGTGTCAATCTCCCCTCATGGGTATCTACTCACCAAAAGGTAGAGTTCAACAAGCTCTGAACCTCTGCTCCATCCAACTTCCTCCAATTCCAAAGCCTGTAGTTGATCAGCACGCTATGCTCCTAATATCCACTGGTTGTAAGAGCACAAAAAAGACTGGAGATGGTGTAATACCGCTTTAAGTCTTTATTCCACAAACTGCATCATTCAGCTTCTTGACCTTATTAGCAGCATTAATTTAAAAGATCGTTAAAACAACAATCAAGCAGCCAGGCTGATTCCTAGCTCACAGTGTGATACCAGCATGTGTCAGTCCCGTCCCCCGTAGATAGACAAAGTTTTGTTTCAGCACACTGGAGCGCAGCTGGAACGCAGGGCAAATGAACTGAAGTGCCCAATTTTATGTGATTTTGTAAAAATATACCGTTCCATACTGGATTTCTGAGCACGGCTCGGCATTAATGTGACTGACCGACCGCCTCTCTCCTCTCCTTTTTCCAGCTGACATCAGCGGGGGTTTTTCGGCCCCTATCGATGTAGCTGTCAGAATGGGAGAGGAGAGAGAGAGCCGGTCCCGTGAGTGCCGAGCGTGGCACAGAAATCTAATATAGAACCGCTTATTTTTACAAAACGTGTAAGCTGCTGTAACTTGTAGCACTGTACACTTTACTAATAAAACTATTATTGGGAGGACAAGTTGCTGGCTCTTCACCTCATACTTTCATGCGATCCACAGATGGCCGCTCTAGCTTGACAGAAGTCTATCGAACGATCGAATCCTGACGAGCTGACTTGTTAGAAAAAAAATCTCGGATCGGCCTCTGCAGCCAGTGGGGAGAGTCCCTGCTGTTACAATACATTGTCTCAGCAGAGCGGATTACGTTTGTTCCCTTTTTTTTTTTTTCATACAGCCCGTTGGCTGAATGAAAACAAAAAGTATATATGGCCAGCCTTGGCAGATGGCAGGAACAATTTGTAGCAAAGTATGCTCGTTACTTCCTGTTTATAAATCAATTTTAATTAATTATTGTAATGTTTTTCAGTCTGCCACATCAACATTGCCTAAGGGATCGAAAGGTAATGGGAAATCTGGATTTGATGACAGTACACTTCCTCTGGTGGATAAAAGCCAAAGTGAGTACTTTCCCTGATAGGTGGCAGCTAACTGTGAATTTATGGTGTGTGTGTGTGTGTATGTGTATATGTGTATATGTGTATATGTGTGTGTGTGTATATATATATATGTATGTATGTATGTATATATATATATATATATATATATATATATGTGTATGTATATGTATATGTATATATATATATGTATATATATATATATATATATATACACAATTTGGTATATACTTCATAATAACCCTTAGATACCTTGTTTATCCCATAACAGCCTCTTGCTGGTGTAAATATGCAATCTGTGTTTCATTTGAGCTAGTATCATTTTACCAAGTCTTGCCCAGTAAGGCGACACTATGGGTAAAAAAAAGCTAAAGCTCGGTCATGCACGTCTGGGGAACCCATAAGAGCTCTCATTCCTGCCAACGGGTTAGAGCAGTTATACTTAAAAGTTTACCAGAAACTACTAAAATCTTATACTGATTGATGAATAATAAATATAAAATATCAATGATCATAAAAATGCTTGTAAAACGTACAGGCTGTAGAATAGTCTTTCTGAATAAACCTTTTCTTGCATTGCAGCAAACAAGAAGTCTGGGAGCCGTGACATGATCCCCATGGGTGAGCTCGGTCCTGGTAAGGAAACAATAAACTGTGACCCCCAATCCTTTTCGCTTGATGTTCAGTCTTAGAAAAAACAATTAACATAGAAATGTTGGAGCTGTTAGCACTGACTTGTTTTCAAAGACTGTCAATCTCATCTTCTCCTCACTGCTCTGGAAAAAGTATAGATACAGTTGGATGAGTATGACTCCAGCCCCAGTGCTTCCATCTTCAAACACAACGAAGTGATGGCAGCTTCCATATTTCTGTCCAGATTCTTTTAAAGAGGAATGTCGGTCAAATAAAAAAATGGAGCGCTGCTTTAAGACTTTTCTTACTTTACAGTTGCCCGTTAATACTTTTACCACCGTTTCTTCCATTAGGAGAGCAGCTAATGTGCGGTCAAGTGTCTGACACCTTGAGAAATGTTGTGCCTGTCACAACTCCTTTACTGTATCTTGATAACTCTGAACAGGGTTAGGTGCTTTAGGACAATAGATTTTTTTTTTTTAACTGGTTCAGACCCACTCTGTCCCCCTATGGGTCCTATTTATAATGCGTCCCCTTTTTGAGGCACAGGGACCATTTAAATACTTGTTATTTAAGAATGTTTTTCCCCCAAAAAAAAATCGGAATTCATCTTGCAGTCAGAGCAGCATCCTTTTTATATATTTTTTTATTTTTTAAGGACAAGCTGCATTAACTCAAGCTAACAAGACTAAAATTGTGCATATAAAGTGCTTAACCATTTTTTAAGTATCTGAACCACAGAATTTAAGAACTTTGAAATCGAGGCAAAGCATGCTTTAAGAAAAGTGAAATATGCATATTAGAGGATATGTGCACTATCTCTGTCCATTGCTGCGGAGATCTTTTGCTTGGCCTTGCTGTTCCTGTGCAGCAGCCCTGGTTCAAATCTCCCCAGTCCTGCACTGAGCTCCCTGCCTATTCATACTTCAGGTCCAGACATTCTGTTGGCAACATGTAAAAATTTTGGAGTTTCAGAAGTCTTAGGCCAGCCGAGATTTTAACCGTATGTGGGCAGGCTGAATGTATCAAGTTTATCGATCAACTTTGATACATCCAGCCTGCTGTATTTACTTGTGATTATCGCTAGCAGCTGCTATAGCCGGTAGTAATCATGGGCTTCCCCCGCCGGGAGAGCACAATGGCTTGGTGGGAGGGATTCCCCTGTCGGCACTGTCTGTGTTGATGGGGAAATTGTGCAAAACTTGCCTGGTCTAAAGCCTGCCTTAGTTTCTCAAGCACAGAGCTCAGTTAAGGACTGAAAAGCAAGACTATACATTGCCAAGCAGACCACACAACAAAGGTTTTTTAGGTAGCTGCAGTTTAGGTACACTTAACCACTTGCTTACTGGGCACATAAACCCCCTTCGTGCCCAGGTGAAATTTCAGCTTCCGGCACTGCGTCGCTTTAACCAACATTTGCGCGGTCGTGCGACGTGGCTCCCAAACAAAATTGACGTCCTTTTTTTCCCACAAATAGAGCTTTATTTTGGTGGTATTTGATCACCTCTGCGGTTTTTATTTTTTGCGCTATAAACAAAAAAAGAGCGACAATTTCAAAAAAATATATATATTTTTTACTTGTTGCTGTAATAAATATCCCAATTTTTTTTTTTAAAAACTATTTTTTGTCTCAGTTAAGGCCGATCCGTATTTTTCGACGTATTTTTGTAAAAAAAAAAAATCGCAATAAGCGACTGGTTTGCACAAAAGTTATAGCGCCTACAAAATGGGGAACAGAATTATGATTTTTTATTTATTTTTTTTACTAGTAATGGCGGCGATCTGCGATTTTTATTGGGACTGCGATATTGCGGCGGACGTATCGGACACTTTTGACACAAATTTGGGACCATTTACATTTATACAGCGATCAGTGCTATAAAAATGCACTAATTACTGTATAAATGTGACTGGCAGGGAAGGGGTTAACACTAGGGGGTGAGGAAGGGGTTAAATGTGTATCCTGGGTGTGTTCTTACTGTGTGGGGGGAGGGGGGTGACTGGGGAAGGTGACCGATGCTGTGTCCCTATGTACAAGGGACAAAGATCGGTCTCCTCTCCTCTGACAGCACGTGGAGCTCTGTGTTTACACACAGAGCTCCACGTCCCTGCTGTGTTACCGACGATCGCGTGTACCCGGCGGACATCGCGGCCGCCAGGTACACGCATCGGCTCTTCAGCGATGCGCCGGGACAGTGTTTACCCGCTGGGCGTCCCCCAGAGGCGCGTGCGGGTAATGCACTTTAAAAGACGTCCAAAGACGTCCACTTGGCACTTGAGAGCCGCGCTGTTGACGTCTTTTGTCAATAGCGCGGGTCTCAAGTGGTTAAAGTATAACTAAAGGCAACACAGTATTGGCTTCAGTTCTACTTTAACCTATTACAATCATGCTCAGTTTATTAGAGGGCAGCTGCACCAAGTGCCCTTCTCCTTTAATGCACTATATAGTGTGATGTGCACCTGGAACTGTACTGAAGCCTTATGTAGCTTTTAAGAGTTGGACCAGGCCTAAATGACAGTGGGACTTTGTTTTGTGACTCCAATGCATTTGAGTTAATTTGCTTTAAACAAAACTTGAACTAGTTTTCCTCCTTCTATTAGATGGCTATTCCACTATTGACCACAGGGACAAGGAACGCAAGTACAGGTCAAATGAAAACATGGGAGATCTATCAGAAAAGGAGCCCTTGAAGGTATTTTGGCAATGAGAAGAGAATAAGAGTGGCTGTGTGTAGCAGTCTGTGTATTGGTCAGGGAGAGTGATCTGTTCTTGCAAATATATTCTAAATCATAAGCATGAATCAAAAACCTAAAAAAAAGATGGTTCTTCTTGATGTCTGAATGTATATGATTCTGTGATTACTCAATAACCAATTTGACATTTCCATAACTTGCTAACTTACTAGATCTATTGGCAGGGCTTTTGCCACAAGGACTTATGGACCATTGGTAATATAGCTTGTGAGGGCAGCACCAAGCCACAAAATATACAAACTTTCTTCATCTGGCCTTTCCTAGAAGTTTCTGGACAAATTCAGCCAAAAGAAGCAGTGGGTTAGACCTCACTGTGAAATAATACATTGTAGTTCTACAAATTAAGCAGATGGCTTGCTTCTTGCAGAAGGGTTGTCTTGTTTTACTTAATGCATACGCCACCTAAGGTAGTGGAACTTGTGCAAAATGCCATTATTATTTAGCTTTCATCTAGGTCACTGTGATATTTAACTATAGGTCTATCTCTTCATTTAACTCTCATTGAAGTAGAATCTGGAGCAGCCAGCATCTGGAGCAGCTGTGCATGGCAACCAAGCCAATTCTATGTTTGTTTTTCAAACTGAATAAGCTGTAGATAAAAGCGGATTGGTTGCCATGCACAGCTGCTCCAGATTCTGTCTTCTCCAATATGGATAAATTCACACTCTCAGTGTACATGATAAAGCAAGGCAAGCTTCCTGATGTATTCTGTATGTTGGCCACTAGGTGGTGCCATGTAATCGAACTTATGAATGTTATTGCTTGTAACCTGTAATTTTTATTATATCTACTGAATTGGCCATTTCAGAGGAAAAATTTGATGGCCTTAAAATAGTGACGTGGATTTTTTATTTTTTTTAAATACATTACCCAATCTTTTTTATGCACACGTTTCTCATAAATATCATTACTTACAAAGTAGCACGTATAACTTTTTTTTTCTTTTCTTTATCTTTTAAATACTATGATGTCATACATTAATACATTTTTTAGGCCTTTTTTGAATACACATTCCCTATTTGTCACGTTTTAACATAAAACAAACTACTGTTGGTAATCTTAGACCAACGCAAATTAAGCATGGCTTGAAGAAAAAAAATGTGTGCATCATAGAGGAAATACTATTATAAATTAAGCTGGGTATACCAGTGTTTAGCGCATATAGTGTGTGTATAAAATGTGTTCTAATCCTCCTCTAAGTCACAACAATAGACAAACACATGCTTAATTAAGCATGTCTTTTATAAACACATTCTTTAAACATTCACAATGCTGGAGGAAAAATTAAAGCCTGCTGAATGTGCTCAAGTTGATTGATCAATCAACATGGTTACAAAAAGCCTGTCGGCACTTTCATGCGGTTTTTGCCAGCGGCTACAGATGCTAGCAATAATCACTGTGTGTTTTTCCATTGGGGACAGTTTCCACTGATACCCCCCCCCCCCCCCGGTTCTATTACTGGTTTAAAGGGGTTGTTAAGGCAGTGCTCACAATCTCTGCCAGCCCCTCTGCGAGGATAACACGGAGGAAGGGCCTTAGATCTCCCTCTCACATCTGCCGGGCAGTCACATGACCTCCCTCTGTAGTAAATAAATCGGAGGAGGAAAACGACATGAGGTCTCATGACCTCTGATGGGCAAAGAAATTGGGAGTTTAGAAGATGAATTTAAAAAAACAACATATACTACATGTTATCCTAGCATGAATTTTTATACTGACTAGAAAGGGAGAGCAGAGAGGAGAGGTATGGGTGACGGAGGCACGTAAACTGACCACAGTGTCAGGGTTCAGCAGCCATGATAAACCGTGGTCTGTTTACGGGGGGAGGGCAGGATCAGCCAGGTTTTTTAGGTGATAGAAGGGGCCAAATTACACAGCACAAGCACTGAGCTGGTCATTTTAAGGAACAGGATCATTTTTTTTTATTTAGGATTGCTGTCTGCCATTTGAAGCTTAGTAGAAGTTGGGTGATGCAGCAGGACAATGACCCTTGGCGTCAAAGTAAATCCATCACAGACTGGCTTCAGAAAAAAATAAAGGCACCATTTGGAGTGGCCCAGTCATATCCCAGACCGTAACCCCATAGATGCTGTGGAATGGCCTCAAAAGGGATGTTCACACCAGCCATCCTTCAAATGTTTGAGCTGAAGCAGTTTTGTTAAGAGGAATGGTCAGAAATTCCTCCTGAACGTTGTACTGGTCTGATCCAGAGTTGCCAAAACTGGTCGTTGCTACCAAAGAAAGTTTGACCACCTATTAACGACAAGGGTTCACTAACTTTTTCCTCCGGCACCGAATGTTTAATGGGTGAGACATGTTAGTTGTTTGCGTGCTATCAGCTTAAAGAGGATCTTCAGTCCCCCCCCAAAAAAAAACACTTAGCAGCTACAAATACTGTGGTGACTTTTTTAATATTAGTAAATTTACCTGTCCAGGGATCCAGCACAGTCCTGAACTAGGCTAAATCTTCACCGGTCTATGGGGCCCGGTGCCAGCATGTTTTCTAAAGGAAGATGGCTGTTCGAAGACTGCTTCCCACTGCGCGTGCGCGACCTGTACTGCACTTTGTGAATGGCCACGACACATCATAGGTCTCAGAAGGCTGTGGGCAAAGAGGGGGGCTGAACTTTCTTTCCGATTGCCTAGGTGATCCGAGTGGGTACTTGTCAAAACCAGGTACCCGCTACCCAAAAAAAAGGTCCCAAGTATAGTAGAGGAGCGGAGAGGCGGTAAAGCTAATGTTTCCCGTCTGGGTGAAGTTTCGCTTTAGGCTCCTTGTGTTTGTCTATTATGCCTTAGTTGAGCATCGGATCACATTTTATTGCAAATTGTTTTTTTTTTTTTAAAACCTGGATACTAAGGCTGAGATGTTTTAAAGGCAAAAGCTACAGGGATGTCATCTTATTCCTCATTTCGCTACCAGCAAGTCACTAACCTGAAACTAGTATACTGTACATAAAAGTAAGATTTTTTTTTTTAGATTCTACTGACTGCATACTTGTTCCAGGTCATAAGTCTAAAAAAAAATTGAACTCCCATCTGTCATGCCTATTCCAGGTCATTGACTCACTGGACAGTAAAAAAATAGATTATGCTGAGTTTGTACATCCAGCTGTGAAAGTTCCTTATCTCTGTTCTCACAGGTATCTTTCAACATGTAAAAAGGGGGTGTGGTGAATTTGGCATTACATTGGTTTTAGACCATCCATACACAGAGCGAGTTTCTTTCCTTCAACCATGGGTTGCAGGAAAGAAATTTGCTTGATTTTCACCATCAACACAGACAGTGTTTGATGCAGAAATCCCTTTTGCCAGGCCATCCCTGACAGGAAAAGACCGTGATTATCGCTAGCAGCTAAGGAAGTCACTAGCAATAATCGCAAGAGAATTGAGCAGGCTGGTTTGTACCCAAGTTGCTCAATCAACTTGGTGCATTGAGCCTACCCACTAACTGTTCGAATCTCGGTCGGTTCAGCAGGATTCAAGCTGTGTATGGCTGGCCTAAGTTGAAAGTAGTCTGTAAACTCTCTTGCAATTCTGGTCACAGTTGTGACTCCTACCACACTGTTTCTTACATCCCTGACCTACAGTTTAATGGTCTTTTATGTTTTATCTTTTTAAGTCATATCACCTCTGGTTTAGGCCCCTTTCACACCTGCGGACCGTATGTCCGCTTTTTCATTCATTCGTTTGCGGATGAAAAAGGGACATACATTGGTCCCTATGAGATTGCGGGTGTCAGCGGATGAACATCGGCTGACACCCGATCTCGTCCACCTCCGCAAAGATCCGATTCTGCAGACGGAAGAAAACCCTATTTCTTTCTCGTACATCACGGGACACAGAGCGGCATATTCATTACTATGTGGGTTATATGGAGTACCTTCAGGTGATGGACACTGGCAATCTCAAACAGGAAGTGCCCCTCCCTATATAACCCCCTCCCATAGGAGGAGTACCTCAGTTTTTTCGCCAGTGTCTTAGGTGTTGGTCATGGTTTAGCTTTGCCTCCACATCCTTGGGATCAAGGCAGGCTAACCGGATCTGTCCAACGGCCTCAGTGCTAAAGTGGACAGTATCCGGACCCCAAAGCCATGGGGTTTGCCCATAACGCTTCTCTTTTTAGAGAGCTGGACCCTGGGCCCAGGACTTAGAACCTTGGGTATCTAAAGCTCCTGTTTGCCAGGGTGCTATATGGGCCCAGGACAGTGGCTCCTTCATAGGAACCCAGGGCCTGAAGGTCTAGACGCCACCCACGGAGATGGGGGAAGATTGGACCTCTTGCTGTGCAAAAGTCCTGCGGCATGGAGCAGGTAAGTATTGGGGAGCCTGCGGAACTTGGTTCTTAGCAGATTCCCTGGAGGGGGGTGCACAGGGGGTCATGCCTGGGTATGCTCTGCATTGGCAAGGAATCACTATGTCTATGGTCAGAGACAGGATGATTCAAATCTTTTTCCCCCAGTGATAGGTGTCCTCCCTGGTAAGTGTTGTTTAGCTGGGTCTGCTGCGCTAGGTGTGGGATCTCTGTGAAATACAGGAGCCGTGTTTCCCATGCTAAGAGGAGGTCTGTGACCTACCTGAGGGCTTACCTGCCTGGGTGCTGCGCCGCTCCGTCCTCCTCCATGTGCGATGGCCCCCGCCGACGGGCGCGCACGTGCCCGAGATATGAACGTTTTTTCGCGCCATTGGCTGGGGTGGGGGCGCATCCCTGTGGGCGGCGATTTACATAAAGGAAGGGGAGGCCCTTCCATTAGCTGCCAAAAGCTCAGTGTCTTCCTGAGTTAGAGAGGAGGAGGACGCAGAGCGGAGCTCGCTGAGGACACCCAGTGGCGGAAGGAAAGATTACAGTCTTTTTCTAAAGAATAGGCTGTCAAACCTACAGATAGGTTTCTTTTTCCTTTTTTTCAACAGATGGCTATTGGCAATACTTATTAGGAGACAGAGTATTTTTCTTTTCCTCTTCAAAAAAAAAAAAAGAGATATAAAAAAAAAGAAAAAAAAAAGAAGAAGAAAAAGGGAAAGAACTTCTGATCTCCCTTCTCAGTTTGGGCGTTAGTCTCTATCGTTCCCAAACTGGCAGATCCCCTTAGCTACGTCTGTGGCTGGGTGATAGCAGGTGTACCTCGGTATTGTACCATGGCTTCTGGGTCAGAGGGTACAAAGGGTGGGGATTCCCCCGCAAAATCCGAGGGCTCAGACACGGCTATGCCGCTGCTCTCCCCACAGGACATATCAGGGCACGCCCTGATGGGACCTGGGGGATCTGGTGCTGGGGCTGGTCCAGTTCAGTCCAACCCCGGCTTTGTCACTGAGAGGGTGCTTGCTGTTTCTTTAGGAGAACTAGAGAAAAGAATGGCAAAAAGGATAGCTAAGGCTATATCGGGTAGAAAGCGGACTAGGTCTCCGTCACCCGAGCAGGAACCCTCAGACTCAGAGATCCTTTCCCTAGGGGAATTGGATAATCCTGACGTTTTGGACCAGGGTGGTTCAGAGATCGAGGATCCGGATACTGAGGAGTCTAGTTCAACCTCCCAAGGGGAAAGTTTGTGGGTTCAAGCTTTAACGGACATGGTCCATGAGGCATTTAAGTTACCCATACCAGAACCTCAAGTATCGGCGGTTTCAGCTTTAGGCTCATTAAGAGCGCCTCAAAGCAACGCAGTTTTTCCGGTCCATCCTCTACTCGAGGATGTCATATTTCAGGATTGGATCAAGCCAGATAGTCTTTTTACCACCTAAAAAATTCTGTTTTATATCCTATGGAGGAGAAATTCTCCAAAAGGTGGGCGCCCCTGGCGGTGGACGCAGCCATCTCCTGTGTGAACAGATCTTTAACTTGCCCTGTAGAAAACTTACAGGTGTTTAAGGATCCGGTTGATAAACGCTTGGAAACATTACTTAAGGCCTCCTTTACTTCAGCAGGGGCGATAGTTCAGCCCGCTGTGGCTGCTATTGGAGTTGCCCAAGCATTATCAGATAAAACTAAGCAAATGCTTAAACTTATCCCTGCCCAACAGGCAGAGGAATTTTCGGATATACCCAGGGCTATACGCTTTACGGTGGATGCTATCAAAGACTCCATCCAGCAGGCGTCACGTTTATCCTTATTTCTAATCCATATGAGAAGGCTCTTATGGTTGAAGAATTGGGAGGCTGAGCCCCCGTGCAAAAAACTCCTGGTAGGGTTTCCCTTCCATGGAGGACGTCTCTTCGGAGAAGATCTGGATAGATATATTCAGACTATATCAAGCGGCAAAAGCACTCTCTTGCCAGTCAAGAAGAAGGCCCGAGGGCCCGCATTTAAGCGCCAGCCCTCCCCGGGGCAGGGGCCCTCTAATACCAAACAGTATCGACGGCCTCCTGCAAGATCAGGATTTAACAATAAGCCGCAGGGCCAAGCCACGGGGGGCAAGAAGCAGTGGTACCGCAAACCTGCGAAGCCAGCCCCCAAGTCGGCCTTATGAAGGGGCGCCCCCACCCACGATGGTGGGGGGAAGGCTGCGTCTCTTTGCAGAGGTTTGGGAGGCCAGCATTCCCGACTGCTGGGTACGGTCTTCCGTGACCACGGGCTACAAACTAGAATTTCTAAAATTCCCTCCTCCTCATTACCAGGAGTCAAGAGTACCAGGCGACCCTGTGAAAAGAGCCGCATTGATGGCGGCATTGAATCATCTGCTATGCCAGAAGGTGATAGAGGTACCAGTCCGGGAACAGGGATTGGGGTTCTACTCCAACCTGTTAATCATCCCAAAGCCCAACGGCGATGTCAGGCCAATCTTGGACTTAAAGGGAGTAAATGCGTACCTAAAGGTCCGCTCATTCCGGATGGAAACTATTCGGTCAGCTGTCGCCGTGCTCCAGAAGGACGACTTCATGGCGTCCATAGACATAAAGGATGCTTACCTTCATGTGCCAATTTTTCAGCCACATCAAGTATTTCTACGCTTCGCGTGGCTCAGCGTCATTTCCAATTTGTGGCGCTCCCCTTCGGGTTGGCTACGGCCCCCCGGGTATTCACGAAGGTCCTAGCCCCAATCCTAGCCAATCTAAGGACCCAAGGGGTCACGGTCCTGGCTTACCTGGACGACCTCTTGGTCGTAGACCACTCGTCTCCTGGCCTGGAACGAGCAGTGGCCCTCACGGTTCAGTACCTCGAGAGGTTCGGCTGGGTCCTAAATCGAGACAAGTCAGCATTCCTGCCCACAAGGCAGCTGGAATATCTCGGCATGAGATTGGATACAGAACAACAGAAGGTGTTCCTACCCCTATTAAAGGTCAAGGCCATCAAAGAGCTAATACAAATAGTTCTAAGAAAGAAAAGGCCAACTGTTCGCCTATGTATGCGACTACTAGGCAAGATGGTGGCCACATTCGAGGCGGTTCCGTACGCTCAGAGCCACACTCGCATCCTGCAGGCAGCCATCCTGTCAGCATGGAGCAAGAGGCCTCAGGCCTTAGAAATTCCTTTGCCACTCTCACCAAGAGTGCGGCAAAGTCTATCTTGGTGGTTAAACCCTCAGCATCTCCTGAAGGGAAAGACTTTCAGTCCTGTGACCTGGAAGATAGTAACCACAGACGCCAGCCTGATGGGCTGGGGAGCAATTTTGGATGGTTGCACTCGCCAGGGCACTTGGGCAGCGGCAGAGAAGCAGTTGCCCATGAATATCTTGGAGCTCAGAGCTGCTCGACTAGCCCTCAGGGCTTGGACGTCCAAACTACAGGGGTTCCCGGTGAGAATACAATCGGACAATGCCACGGCGGTGGCATATATAAATCACCAAGGGGGAACCAAGAGTCAAGCCGCTCAGAAAGAAGTGAGCTTGATTTTCTTGTGGGCAGAAGCCCATGTGCCCTGCATATCGGCTATATTCATTCCCGGAGTGGACAACCTACAGGCCGACCTTTATAAGTCGCCAGACTCTGTTGCCGGGGGAGTGGTCTCTGCATCCACAGGTCTTTCAGACACTCTGCCAGAAATGGGGAGTGCCGGACGTGGATATCATGGCATCGAGACTGAACAAGAAGCTAGACAGGTTCATGTCCCGCACAAGGGATCCCAGGGCCTGCGGAACCGATGCGTTAGTTTGCCCTTGGCATCAGTTCAAACTTCTTTATGCTTTTCCCCCGCTCCAGTTACTACCCCGCCTGCTGCGCAGGATCAGGGTGGAGCACATACCAGTTATCCTGGTAGCTCCAGCATGGCCCAGAAGGGCATGGTATTCACTAATCCTGAAGATGGTAGTGGGAGACCCTTGGACTCTTCCTCTACGGCCAGACCTGCTATCGCAAGGTCCGATCCTCCACCCTGCCTTACGGCATCTAAATTTGACGGCCTGGAAGCTGAATCCCTGATTCTCAGGGGTAGAGGTCTGTCTCAGAAAGTAATCTCTACCCTAATCAGAGCCAGGAAACCGGTCTCTAGGGTGATTTATTACAGGGTCTGGAAGGCCTATGTAGGCTGGTGTGAGTCCAAGCGATGGCTTTCTCGCAAATTTACCATTGATAAAGTATTAAGTTTTCTCCAGCTAGGAGTGGATAAAGGACTGGCATTAAGCACAATCAAGGGACAGATTTCAGCTTTGTCAGTGTGGTTTCAGCGGCCGCTGGCCACCCACTCGCTGGTTAAGACCTTCATTCAAGGGGTCTTACGTATTAATCCTCCAGTTAAATCCCCGCTTTGTCCGTGGGATTTAAATCTTGTTCTGTCAAGTTTACAGAAACAACCTTTTGAGCCGTTGGCTGAAATTCCTTTGGTTTTACTGACAAGGAAGTTAGTATTTTTGGTCGCCATAGTTTCCGCCAGAAGAGTAGCGGAACTGGCAGCCTTATCCTGTAAGGAACCATATCTTATTTTTCATAAGGACAAGGTCGTTCTCCGCCCTCATCCTTCCTTCCTACCAAAGGTTATATCCAGTTTTCATCTAAACCAGGATTTGGTATTACCATCCTTCTTTCCTAAACCTACTTCCAGAAAGGAAGGGTTGCTGCATACCTTGGATATTGTCAGGGCCATGAAGGCCTATCTTAAAGCTACAGAGAAGATCCGGAAAACAGACGTGTTGTTCATTTTACCGGATGGGCCCAAAAAGGGGCAGGCAGCTGCAAAATCCACCATCTCGAGGTGGATTAAACAGTTAATCACTCAGGCCTACGGCTTGAAGGGGTTGCCTCCTCCGTTATCATTAAAGGCTCATTCTACTAGGGCCATGGGCGCCTCCTGGGCAGCACACCACCAGATCTCTATGGCTCAAGTTTGCAAGGCGGCAACCTGGTCTTCTGTCCACACGTTTACAAAGTTCTACCAGTTGGACGTAAGAAGGAATACTGATACAGCCTTTGGGCAGGCAGTGCTGCGGGCTGCAGTTTGAGACCCTCGGATTCCGGGGGCTCCCTTTTGAGTAAAATTTAAAATTATTTTTTCTCAACTAAGTTGGATTTATTATGATTTAAGTATATCTCTAAATTAAATCCTTTTGTCTTGGGAAGATGTCTCCCTCCCCTCATTGTAAGCATTGCTTTGGGACATCCCACATAGTAATGAATATGCCGCTCTGTGTCCCGTGATGTACGAGAAAGAAAAAGGGATTTTTTATACAGCTTACCTGTAAAAAAAAATTCTTGGAGTACATCACGGGACACAGAGATCCCACCCCTCTTATGGGGACCATTTTGGGAGGCATACTGCTTGCTACAAAACTGAGGTACTCCTCCTATGGGAGGGGGTTATATAGGGAGGGGCACTTCCTGTTTGAGATTGCCAGTGTCCATCACCTGAAGGTACTCCATATAACCCACATAGTAATGAATATGCCGCTCTGTGTCCCGTGATGTACTCCAAGAAAAGGATTTTACAGGTAAGCTGTATTAAAAATCCCTTTTTTTCCTTCCCTCACCTGATCGGATGAACACAGACATACATACGGTCTGTGTTCATCTGATCCCCCCATAGGGGAGAGCGGAGAAAAGATAGGGTGGTCCCTGCACAGTGTGCGCCCTGTCCGCCCTGTCATCCGCCGGCTCAGCGGGGATCAACGGAGCGATCCCCGCTGAGCATACGGAGGCGGATCATTACCGCCCCGTGTGAAAGGGGCCTTACTTCTTAAACCAGACCTAAATTGTAAAGTTGTAAATAAATTTGAGCGCAAACTGGCATATTGTAAGATCCTGGGGGGAAAAAAATAGTTGTTTGAACTAAACATAAAAACATATTGTACGAACAAATGCCCACGAAAGGGTTATAAAGGCACATTTCTCACATCATTTGCATAAGGAACATCTCATCCTCCCATTGGTGTTTCATTTGAAGACTGACCTCTAATATCCTGGCTAACATATTTCGAGGCTGCACCTTTTCGTCAGAGCCAACTCTGAGTTGGCTCTGATGAAGAGGTGCTTACTTGAAACACGTTAGGCAGAATATAAGAGGTCAGTCTTAGAACGTAGAAAGCACAAACGTGTTGAGGGCTGACATTGATTTATTTGAAATTGAAAAGTGTTAATTTTTGTAATGTTTTTTTATTATCACTTGGGTAACAGAATTTTAATGACAAATGATGGTCTGAGTGTGTAATATGAAATTTTGAACTAGCCTGCTGTTTTTTGTTTTTCCTTTTGCTTGTTTTGCCACTCCTATAACCCCTCACTGTATAAACTAATTCCTTTTCTTACAAGCTTTGTCTGGTGTTGCTCCTCTCCTGGCATTAATATCTGTTTTACTCTCTTCTCCTTTTCTGCTGCTGCAGAATGACTCAAATAAGAAACACATTACCCGGAGTAACAGGCCTACTGTCAATCTGGTGGATGCACGCGACACTAAACCGCAGCCTGTTGACTCCTGGGTCTAGATTTGCATGCATGGTAGGTCTTCTCTTGTGTCTCTGGGACCTTGCTTATGTAACTTGTTGCACTGGTGTTATCAATTTAACCCACCAACAATAATCTTTGAAGATAATTAGGGAATGATTACAACTCTGCTACTCTTAAGAAAATCCCCGAATGCACATATTTCTGCTCTGACGCCTACACCTCTTCATTTAACTTGTTCAGATGTTTTGGTTTACCTGCACTGCCAATACTGAAAAATTCTAGCTTTGTAATTCACGGTGTAGCTGTGCCTATTCAGTGATGTCTGGGGAAAACAATATGCCACTACCATTGTTTACTCATTCTTTTAGCACATTTGTGTTTAGATTACAGTGCATATCCAAGGCTTTGTTCTGCTAAAACCCTTTAATCGTATAAAATCTTCCATCTTCAAATAGAAAAAGCCACACATCTTCCAGAGCTTTTTTTTCCCATCAATAAGGTTTTACAACATCAATCTCAAACAAGCTGCTCTCTGCCTGATGATGTTCTTTCTCCGAGGCCTAATTATAAAGGTGAAGAGTTTAGTGTTGGGCAGAGATACTTCTACTTTTTAATGTCTCACAATGTAAATACCCTTTAGGAAATATAGCACTGATTTTTAAGCTGTCAGATCTGTTCAGTTATGGCCCAACTCCAAGCACAAGAAGGAAACAAAACTGCAGGGGTTAACTTAACTCCTCAATTCTAGAATTACAGGGTAATACTTTACTCCTCCTGTAGGCTCTTTTCATCCATCCAACCCATTCCACAAAGTCTTCACTGTGGTCATACGCCTGCCTACCCCATGTAGAAAGCAGGGTTGATAGTCCTGCATTGTATGTAATAAAACTGGGATGAAGGGGAGAGGGAAGAAAAAAAATGTGGGTCAGGTTGAATAAATGTCTCCTAAATCTTACTGGCTACTCCACCTTTTTTAAAAAAAAAAAATATTGCAACTGCAACCAGTGGCTTATTGGTGTAATGCCAGGCTCTCACAAACTTTCAGCTCCCTGTCCGTACTGAGCTACAGTCTTTCAGTTAGAGTTGGTGGAAGTGTCCATGCATGACGAGTGTGGTGATTACTGCACTTCTATTTAATCAAGTCTAAAAGTCTATCTGCCACTGTGGCAAATACTGTACTTGTATGACATGTAAGTGGTGTTGCACTATTCCTCAGTGGATAATGCATTGAAATGAACAATCAATATAAAGGTGTGCAATAATGAGCAATAAATGTTCAAACAATCCAAGAAGCAAGGGTGATGATTATCGCAATCGTATATAATGTCCAATAAGCTGATAAGTATCAAGTGCTCTGTTATAAACGGTGCTCAGTTCTTCTTTAAACCAATCCAACAGGTTCTCTGTTCTCCACCAACACCTCAGTGCAGACAGAACTCTCACCTCATAACCACATATAAAGAGCCTTGTGATCAGATTCCAATAAGTGGCTGGTGATCCTTCCTCCTAATTGCTTCATTCTTATCTCCTTTGTATGGGATATATGATCCAGGATCTTAGGGCTCCAGCTCCATATGTGGGGGTGAAATAGACAATATGCCTCCCATAGTGTAAAATATTTAAAATATAACCATTTATTTAAGACAATTAAACGCTTGCATCAAAGCAAAATAAAAACCGCATTGGATCATAAAAACTGCAGCGTTTTCCGCCTCTCACATGATATCCGATCTGCTGTCTATGTCCTACGTGTTGCATCACGTCACCCGACTTCCTCAGGGGGACCAGATTGGTTGTCTACTCACTCTATGTATAATCTTGGTTGATTGTTGGCTTTTACCTAGCTTCTCTACCCTCATGGTCGTTTTTTTCTACCAAGATGTTCGTGTTCTTTGGAATGTAGGAGTGCTCTCTGTATGCTACAATAAAAATGTACAATCGGCACCCCACAGTATTGTAGGATACGAAAATTGCTCCTACATTCCAAAGAACACTACCCTACTCATCTTCTCTTCCAAGATGTTAGAGAAGCTAGGTAAAATCCAGCAATCAACCAAAATTATAAATAGGGTAGGTAGACAACCAATCTGGTTCCCCTGAGGAAATCATTTGACGTGATGTAACACATAGGACCTAGACGGCGGATCGGAAGTGACGTGAGAGGCGGAAAACTCTGCTGTTTTTATATGTTTATTTCACCCCCACATATGGAAATGGCGCCCTAGGATCCTGGATCCTATATTCAATACAGAGGAGATGGATATTGGGAGGAAGGAAGGATAACCAGCCCCTTATTGGGACCTGATCACCAAGTCTCTTTTATACAGTTGTGCTCAAAAGTTTACCCTGGCAGAATTTATTTCTTGGCCATTTTTTAGAGAATATGAATAACACAAAAGCTTTTCTTTCAGTCATGGTTAGTGTTTGGCTGAAGCCATTTATTATCAATCAACTATGTTTATGCTTTTTAAATCATAATCGCAACAGTAATTACCCAAATAACCCTGATCAAAAATGTACATACCCTGGTGATTTTGACCTGTGTCAACTTGACACAAAGGGGTTTAAATGGCTATTAAAGGTTAACTATCCTCACCTGTGATCTGTTTTCTTGTAATTAGTGTGTTTGTATAAACGGTCAGCTTTACCATCTGAGAAAATAAAGAGCCTCAACCACAAATACCACAAAAGACTCCAAGCTCTCATTGATGTTAAAGGGGATAATACAAGATATTAAGAACTGGGGTATGTAAACTTTTGATCAGGGTCATTTGGGTAGTTTCTGTTGCCATTATGATTTTAAGAGTAACCACGGTTGATTGATAATAAATGGCTTCAGTCAAACACTAACCGTGAGTGAAAGAAAAGTGTTTGTGTTATCATTCATATTCTCTGAAAAATGGCCAAGAAATCATAAATTGTGACGGGGTATGTAAACTTATGAGCACAACTGTATGTGGTGAGAGTTCTGTCTACACTGAGGTGTTGGTGGAAGCACAGAGAAGCTGTTGGACTGGTTTAAAGAACGGAGCACTGTTTATATCTGAGCACTTGACACTTATCAGTTTATTGGACATTCTATACATTTGTGATAATCACCCTTGCTTCTTGGCTTGTTTGAACATTTATTGCTCATTATTGCACACCTTTATATTGATCATTTCACTGTATTCACTTGCATTTCATGTATTGCATGTGTAATGCCGCGTACACACGATAGGTTCGTCTGATGAAAACGGTCTGATGGACCGTTTTCATCAGACGAACCGATCGTGTGTGGGCCCCATCAGTTCTTTTTCCAATCGGTGAAAAAACTTAGAACCTGTTTTAAATTATCTGATGGTTAAAAAAACGATTGTCTGTGGGGAAATCCATTGGTTAAAAATAAACGCATGCTCAGAATCAAGTCGACGCATGCTCGGAAGCATTGAAATTCATTTTTCTCAGCACGTCGTTGTGTTTTACGTCACCGCGTTCTTACACGATCGTTTTTTTTTAACTGATGGTGTGTAGGCAAGACTGATAAAAGTCAGCTTCATCGGATATCTGATGAAAAAATCCATCAGACCGTTTTCATCGGATGAACCAATTGTGTGTACAGGGCATAACTGTGAATACATCAGGTATTGCAGCAATTATGAGTCGCATTTTTTTGTTTATACATCACCATAGTTGTATCTACTTTTCTCAGTTTCACTTTTTTAATACATATTAGCTCAGGGATCACATACACTTGACAAACTGCACTTGTAGTTCATACACGAAACGCCAATTCTTTGTAGCGGATTACTTTAAAGGGCATATAGAAATGGTATTGGCACCACATCAATATTTCTATAAAAACACAATTTTTATTATGCGAATATTAAAAACACATATAACTTGCATCCAATACTTTTACACAGGTTTCACAGGACTACATGGTAAAGGACAACATTCCACTTAATGTGTTTCAAATAATTCTACATCTTCTTTAGGAGCACATGTGAATGAGATCCATACGATTAAACTCGGCCATTTAAGAATGAAGGATGTGTAACTCTGCTAGGGCATGATTAATGTAGATCATCATTTCCAAAAGGGGCAAGGAGGAGCAACAAATGACCAAAGCACACCAAGTCTTTACACAGGAGATGCCATAAAAGCCACCAGGCCCAAAATGGATATCCAGTTACAAAGGGGGGAGAACGCTCACAAATCTCCTTTTGGTCCAAAAAAAAGTCCTATATAGAAACCCAGGCCCCAGGGTGTTTATCTAATTTCACGTAGATGTGAGATATTCAACAGCCCCAAGCAAATAATAGTAATTTGCTACAGCTGAAATGTAGCTGCAAAACTGTAGAGTAGTGGAGCTTTTTATCCAGATAAACCCTTGATTATATTGTAAACACCAGGATTAATGGTGCTTTTAAAGAGTGTTCTTGTGCTACACATGTAACCAAAGTTTGGGTCCTATTTATAGGTTTCCGATTTTTACGCCCAACCATGTTGATAAATAAATGTCTTTGTGCTTATTTGGGAAATTGAAAGTTCAGTCTCTATGAACCTGTGAAATTTATAACGACTGCTATTTAACCACTTAAGCCCCGGACTATATTACTGGTCAAAGACCAGGCCACTTTTTGTGATTCGGCACTGCGTCGCTTTAACTAACAATTGCGTGGTCGTGCGACGTGGTTCCCAAACAAAATTGGCGTCCTTTTTTTTCCCACAAATACAGCTTTCTTTTGGTGGTATTTGATCACCTCTGCGGTTTTTAGTTTTTGCGATAAACAAAAATAGAGCGACAATTTTGAAAAAAATGAATATTTTTTACTTTTTGCTATAATAAATATCCCCCAAAAATATATAAAACTATTTTTTTCCTCAGTTTAGGTTGATATGTATTCGTCTACATATTTTTCGTAAAACAAATCGCAATAAGCGTTTGGTTTGCGCAAAAGTTATAGCGTTTACAAAATAGGGAAAAGTTTTATGGCATTATTATTATTTTTTTACTAGTAATGGCGGCGATCAGCAATTTTTATCGGTCCTGCGACATTATGGCGGACACTTTTGACACATTTTTGGGACCATTGGCATTTTTATAGCGATCAGTGCTATAAAAATGCATTGATTACTATAAAAATGACACTGGCAGGCAAGGGGTTAACACTAGGGGGCGAGGAAGGGGTTAAGTATGTATGTTCCCTGGGTGTGTTCTAACTGAAGGGGGGGTGAACTAACATGGGGAAATGACTGTTTGCTGTTCATACATTGTATGAACAGACAATCAGGCATTTCTCCCCCTGACAGGACCGGGATTTGTTTGCACACACAGCTCCCGGTTCTCGTTCTGTAATGACGATCGCGGGTGCCCGGCGGTGAGCACGACCGCGCGTCGGCGTCAGGGACGAGCGGGAGGCGCGTGTGCGCCCCTATTGGCTGCTCGGCGAGATGACGTATAGCTACGTGATCTCGCCCAGCAGAGCCGACCTGCCGCCGTATAACTGCGGCGGCTGGTCGGCAAGTAGTTAATTAATTGGTCCATGCTGAGCTGCCAACAATTTACATCTCCGTTCATTTGCATGCCAAAAGGGGGCATTTTCCATGTGTTGGCACCTGCCAAGTGCTCCCAGCCACTGTCTTTGTTGCTGTGAACTTAAACGTACAACTTGTTTAACAACTCTGAATTCGTGGGACACAAAGTCATGCTGTGTCGACTTAAATATTGCGTTAAGCAGTTGATCCACACTATTCCATTATTTTTTACTTTTTCTACCAGTTAAATGGTGCCTGCTAAATGCTAACAAGAATAATTTGCTTACATTGGTTATGGGAACTTATCTCTAACTACCTGTTTGGGGGCTCTTCACACCATTGTGTTGTGGTAACAGACAGAGCATTGAATAATGTGTGGCAGTGCCATTTTGCATGAGAACGGGCCCTTATCCTAACATAGTTATCAACGAAGCTTTAACTGCACCAGCTGCTTTATATGAGATGGCTAAGCTTAGGGAAAACACCTAATATAAAGCATTCCATTTCTAAGCTCCACTGAATTTAATACACTTTGCACCCCAATAATGCAGTTTCAATGAGTAATTAATGTATAGTTGAATTATGGTGTCACACATGCTTATGTTGGCTTAATCTTTTATCCTAAACATAGATGAACATGAATCCTTCTACTCAAAATTGACCTTTTCTAATAGATATGTATTATTAATTCTAAACGGTTGCATAGCTTTTCTATAGACCTGTGTTTTAAACATTTAACTTGCTCATCTTGATTTTCTTCTTACCATTTTTTTTTTTTTTTATGCAGGGATAAACGTGCAGTCATTCTCTTCGGGAAGACGTTTTTTTTTTTTATGTTATAATTTTTATTTTTAAACCAAGAATCACAAATTTGAATACATGTAGGAGGTATCATTGCCCACCACTGCCATGATGTTTTCACAGGAGGACCATTTTGGTAAAATAAGACTGGATGAAAACTGCCATCTGCTGTATCTGAAAACTAAACTTTTTGATCATCGCCAAAAATCGCTGTTGCTTAATTTTACTTAAGAATTGACACTTTTTTAGAACATATATGTATAGTATATATTCATAAAGCAACATTCCCTTTCAAGCATCCTGCACCATTTGAAAAGAATTGTCTTGCTCGTGGGGAGCGAGGCTGGTGCAGATTATGGGACTAGGAAGTGGAAAGAAGGGGAATGTTTATATTGGACATCTTCCTGCACGGAAAAAGCCACAAAATGTTTCAAAATGTTGGATAAAAGAATATGAGCACTTTTTCTTTTTACTGGCTTTGTGTTTGCAAACTCGGTGTGAACTGTGAAGAAAGAAAAATATAATATTGAAGTTTTGTGGCCTGAGGTGCATAGAATTTTATTTTCCCATCAAAGAGTAATGGGATTATCATTAGGTTTGCGGTTTTTACCAAGGTGGAGTAAATTGTAAGTTGCCGCATGGAAGAAGAAAGTGGAGACAAAAAAAAGCCACAAAGAAAAAAGAAAAACATATTTTGCTGTAGTAGACCCCACGGGTTTCATTTTTTTTTTTGAGAAAGAGGTGGAATGTGTTATGTGAGGCTTTTCATTTACCGGCAGCAGATCATTTCCCTATGTTACTTTTTTTTTTTTACCTGTCTACGGAATGCGCAAAAGATCAACTCGGTTCTGCCAGATTCTCAAGACCTTCACAGGACTTTTACGCCAAGTGTGCATGTCATCAACCGGAATACATATACATCATTTTGTAAACATTCTAAAATTTACTATATATATATATATATATATATATATATATATATATATATATATATATATATATATATATATGTATATATTAAATGTCTCATGCCTTACACCAGTTAGTGGGCTCATACGGTAACCTACCCAGAGTAAGAGCTTGCAGCCACAGTACATTTGTAAATTTCAATTTGTGTGCAGGCAATTCTGCTGTAAAAATACTTTTGCCTTTTAACTTGTGCTCTTTCTTCATTCACATTGCAAAAGATTCCATGGGAGGTGACTTTCTACTTCACAGACTGTCTTGGAGTCTTTTCTGAACAGTTTTCTCATTTGGCCATTACCACAACCGTTTTATGACCTTTTATCATTGAACCATTGCTGCAATCTTTTGATTAAAATAAGAAATTACAGTCACAGTTGAATTTTAATGTATTTTCAGTAGGTGCTCAAACAAACATTTTACAAAAGGGTTAGGTGTTACTTGTATTTTGTTTTGGGTGGTGGGTGGATGGGTTAGGGTTTGTAATGATTATTTTCATGATGTACTCGTGTGTGTAGGTAGACTCCTGCATTGTGAAAAGAAGCCACTCATCAGAGAAACGGAGTCCATTTCACCTCTCTTCCTAATATCCTTTTAGATTGTTGGTTGCCTGGATGTTATGCTGGAGCTGCCTTTTAATACTGTAAATTCATGACTTGGAACAATGCAGCTCAAGAAAAGTCAAAGTAAAGTCAGAACTCCTAACCCACATACTTATTCAGAGTCAGTGACTCTTAAGGTATATGTGAACCCTCACCTTGTAAAACAACCCATTTTGTTTCAAGGTAAAATGTGTAGTGCGTATGTTTGTTTATTTTTTTATTAAATTAGTGATCATGTAACCTCTGTTCTCAAGTGCATCAGGCATTTGGAGAGGTAGAAGTGGAGAATGCAGTGGGGCGTATCACCAGGGGGTAGAACAAGAGTAGAACACTCATCTTCCCAGTCAAGGGGGGTGCATGTCAGCATAAGTGTTGGCCATTGGAGGACAAGCAGACTATCCTCCCAGCACAGCCATAAAACTGACCACTTTGAGAAGAATATGCTGTAATGCCTAGTGTGGTCAGTTTGAAATGGGTAAGCAAGGGGACTAGCTGGATCACCAGGTATTTCACGCAAGGTAAGAATTACAAAGCGAACAGGTTACTTTTTCGCACAAGTACATGGTAACACGTACACATCGGGGATATGAAATGGTGGGGTAACATAACACTTTGTTTTGAAATAAAAGCAGCCAGGTGACTAGCATGTCCCATATTTTGCTCATCAAACATAAATGAGCCTTAAATAAAGAATTTGCAGAAACTGAGATATTTTTGAAGTGGGATTGATTGCCCTTTGTAATGTAAAGGCTGTGGCCAGACTCTGGACCAAAGTTAATTAATTTTCATTTTCAAATTCTAAGCTATGTACACACAGCCTTACGCAGTCCTCCAACCCCTCTGCTGTTAGGATTCATGGAGCAGTACGGTGCTTTTGGGGTGTATGCTTGCGCTTGACTGTTTTGTCAAATGTCAGAATGTTTCTATTAAAGCATTTTACGCTACACATGACAGAAAAGTTAAGCGCCCATATCCATGTTGGGGGTAGAAGAGGTTTGGGCAGTTTTTGATCCCAGGAAGCTTATGCATCTATTTTAGTTGCACATATTTCTCTGTTCCAGCAGTTAAGGCATTGTTGGTGGGTACAGCTTGGTGTGCTGTGAAGGTGCATCATATATGGGCATGAGTCTTCTATTTTCTGTGGCAGAGTAATGGGGAAGGGGGAAAACGGCATTAACTGTCCATTCCAACCCAGGCCAATGTATTGAAAAGAGTGATCATTCATGCCAAAATGTATTTAACAATGGTGGTTTTCTCAGCAATTCTTCAGGTCAGTAAGATTTTCTGTGCACCAACCCACTGTACTGAAGCGCATATACATTTGTAATATCCGATAAAACACAGGTGTAATTACTGTGTTGGTCACACAAAATTTATAACACATTCTTGGTTTAGTTTGTATGTGACTTTTCTGCAAGAGTTTGCTTACTGCCATCAACTCTGTGGGTGATGTACCATAGACAGTACATGAGATCGTATCTGTGGTTTCTTCTCACACCTATTTGGACAGTTTTTCTTGTTTGTTTGCAATGTTAACTCTGCCGTTTGACTTTGCTATATTACCATACAAAGCATGCCTTTTAAGGACATGGCTTGTTTGTATATCATTTTCTATAGCCGATGTGCGCCACCTGTTGCCTGGAATTGTATCGGCAGCCTCCGATATGTATTTTTTGTCCTTCGCTTGGAACTATGATTTGCGATTCCAGAGTAATTGCTTAGACGTTTTGGGATTCCAACGTCCGGAAAAAAAAAACTGAGAAGAGCGTTTCTTCTTTCTAGTGTTTGATGTTTTAATGTAGACGGGTGAGCAACCTAACAGGACTATATGTAGTGAATGAGCACTAGAGTTTAGAAAACCTTACTCTTAGCCATAATAATGTTTTGTTATATTATAACGCAAAGACATCTAAAGTAAAATAGAAAGAATGCTGCATATCCACATATTGATGTACCCTCTGATCCCAAATGCCTTCTCTGAACTTTTAGTCGGCAGTCTTTGTATTTGATATTTATAAACCCTGCATATATTTTTTTTTTCCGGAATACAACTTTGGATCAATTCTAACAATTTCTCAGTGATCCCAAAAATATAGCTAGTGCCCAACAAGTTCTCTAAAATAAAAAATAAAAAAAGCACCTGCTCAGTGTCAGCAACTACTGTGAGAGGGCTGTGATGTTTCTCAGCAAACATTACATATACATATGTAAATAGATCTCTTATGTCAGTTGTAGATTCTCATCATCAAGTGATTAGTGTCTTTCACTCGTACACAGTGCAGGCACATTGTTTGCCATGTTCAGTAAACCAGTTCAAAAGGACTCTGAGATCAATGGACACACAGGGATTCACAGGCTTACTCAGTATAGAGCAGTGACATTGTAAAAGGCACAGCTCACAGAAGACAATTTAGTTCATCATAACCAGTGGAAGATTAATTATGCTTGGTTATTGTGCGTTACTACACCTGTACTACTGAGTAATGTCAGTGGTGTTACAAGCTCCTATTGGCTGGATGTTCCAGCATGTAAAGGGGCTGATTTACTGTTGCTGTAATATTCATATAGTCTGGGTTCACTTTAGCTGTCTCATCACGCTTTGGGAAATTGGCTTTTTTTTTCCTATTGGCTACTTGAAATAGAGACTAGGGTGAACATTACGCCTGCAAAATGCTTCAGCCATGGATTTGGCTATAAGTGAAGCAGCAGTACCTCCATTCTTCATGCATTTTATGTGATTTTTCCTGTCATCGGCAAGTGTCATATGGCAGTAGCATGCTGGATCTATATATAGTCTACAGTAGATCATTTTAACATAATGAGTGGTAGAGCTGTAAGTGCCAAACTCTCAGAGCGGTGAGTCAAACCCAGGCATAGCTTGTTACTCGGAGGAGGAACATGAAACATGTAGATCTTCTTGTCCTGATACATTGACTGTAATCTGACTATAAACACTGTTATATAAATATTTATATTATCTCTGGTGCTGAAAATTTTGGGTGACTTGGTTATTACACTTCTTTTTTTTTATAATGGATTTTACGTTGTTGCTCAGCTGATGGAACCTGATAATTGTAGGTAGCCCATATGGTGGTAATTGTGTAAATTGTATTGATCCTAGGGTGTTTACTGGATTGTGAGATGGTGCATTTAGATTTTTTAAAGGATATATCAACACAGAGTAACTGTTTTCCTTGGAGATCAGTGATTTACTATACAAAAATTCCTGTATTTCTAGTCGACATTCATCAGACCTTTTCGGCTAGAAGTTCCATGTACGTCGCCATCCTGTACCTGACTAGAGCCAATTATAGGGAAAACATAGGAAAGGCTACGTCTAGTAGTAGTTGTTGGTTCATGTAAGGAATATATTAGATCTATATTGCACATTTCTGCCACCAATATGTCACACATTGGACTATCCAGCTCCAGTGTCCAAAGATTTCATGCAGGCAAGGATTTGTGGACAGACGTGGTATTGCTTAGTGACTTGCACTTTAATTTCATAGAGTTAATAATTGAAATCCTAAAACTGTGTGAAAATCTTGGTCCTTTTAGAGCAGAATTGGACAACCCTGTTCATATGTAGTTGTGTAGAAATATGGCTGAAAAATACCTGTTTGTTTTGACACACATATTATTATGCTTTTATTTATAACTCTTTTTTGTAGATTTGAATTTAGTCAATAATATATTTAAACGGACAACAATATTTGCAATATGCTGTAAAATTTTCTTCATTGATTCTGTAAGTGTTCATTACACAAAACATGGAGTAAATCTATATAATACGAACAGCAGTTTCCTTACCACAGTGCATTGCTGTTGCCATTTTGGAAGTATTTCACTAAATAAGTAGGCCAATATAACCTTAAAGCTGAACCCTGTCCTAGTTACGAATAGTTGCCTACACTTCCTTGTCCCTATAAAAATGTTAAACATGCATATCCTCGTCTTTATAATTTCTACAATATCAATGCTTCCATTTAGAAATCTCCGCTATATCTGGGTTTCAGAAGGGAAGCACCGACCCCACTTACTGTGAGGATGCATGGCTGCTATAACAAACTACAGTTCCCCTGATGCATTGGGAAGTGATTTTTAGTGTGCCTCTCAAAGCTGGGTGGAACAAAGCCGGAGTTTTTTGGCCTGTCTATCAGACTTCCAGGTCCTTCAATTACAGCTATAGGCATCAACACTATACTGGCAATCAGGGATGGACTGGCCATTGGGACTACAGGGAGTTTCCCGGTGGGCCGATGGCTCAGTGGGCCGGCTTCAGTGACAGCAGACCGCTGCCCCCCTTCGCTCCTCTGTCTCTCCCTCCCTGCAGCGCTCACCTGGGGGAAACAAGGAAGCAGGGGGGATGACAGAGGAGCAGGGACGACGACAGAGGAGCATGGGGGAGGGGACAGACAGCTGACTCAACAGCTATGGCCTGGGAGCTTCTCACTTCTGCCTAATCTTGTCCCATAAGGGGGGCACCGAACTGATTCTGTGCCCCGGGTGAAATAATGTCTAGCTTCCCCACTGGTACTGCCTACAAGAGTACCAGTACCAACCGTTCTATTCTAATAAAGTAGAATGGCTAGTGGCTAGTGAAGGTGGAGAGGGGGCTTGGGTGGCTGGGGGGGGGGGTGCGGGAGTTGTCCGGCCCGCCATAGGAGAGACATGTCAAAGTGGGCCAGTCTGGATGAAGTCCAGGGCCAAATTTTTGTCCCAGTCCAGCCCTGCTGGCAATGTTTATAAGATTTGGTGAGATCTATAGTAAGTTAAAGCAGGCAATTTAGTGTAGTCGTCTGTAAAATTTGAATCTTTATTGGCTGCATACTAAAACACACTTGTTACCAGTGTGTTTAAGTATGTAGCCAATAAAGATTCAAATTTTACAGACGACACCAAGTTTTAAACTTACTGTTAATCTCAACTGAATGGTGAAGCACTATAGTGGGAGCACTGGTCTTCATCCACAATAAGTTTAACTTGCAGTTTAACTTGGGTATTGTTCATCTAGCAGCTAGCAGCCACTAGTTTTATGAAATCGATATCAATGAGAATGACCTTTTTGTTATGTTACATTATCAATAGCTGGATTGCTGAATCCAGTTACACAAAGATTGATTGAAGGTTACAAATTATATAAATATTTGAAACTATTTCTGGCTGAAGTTCAGCTTTAAAGCGGGGGTTCACCCTAAAATTAACTTTTTGCCTAACCTATCTCCAGCCTTAATAAAGGCGTAGCGTTGTCATTTTTTTTTAATGTGTACACTTACCTGTCTTCAGCCGCACTTCCGGGTCTTCTTCCTTGCGGGGAGTGGGCGTGTCGCTCCTTTTCCCCGACGGGGAGCTCTGCATAGATGATTGATGTGCGCGTCATCGCCTTCAGAAAATATCCGACGGGGACTTGGCACTATACGGCGCCTGCGCCTGCCGTGTAGAGCTGACTGCGCAGGCGCCGTAAAGTGCCGAGTCCAACTCGGATATTTTCGGAAGGCAATGACGCACACGTCAATCATCTATGCAGAGCTTAGGAACGCCTACTCCCCGGGGGAGCGAGAACCCGGAAGCCGGGTAAAAACGACGGAAAAAGGTAAGTACAGACCGGAAAAAAAAACCAGCATACTGTTGATGTCAGCAGTATGCTGGATATAACAGTCTATTTTTTTTAGGGTGAACCCCCGCTTTAATGAAGGTGCTTTTCAGTTCACACGAATCTAGGTCCCATTAAGTTTATGGCCGAGGATTCCATTCTGCCTGCACTCTGGCAGACATTGGGAAACAGCCATCCAAAACATTATTCCTTGTCCAATACAAGAAGACATGCCGTGTCACCTTATGTACTCTACTTAATTACCTCCATCATAAGAACATTTGGCAGGCACATCTCAAATGTATGTTTTAAGATTTTTTTTTTTTTTTTTTTTTTAACACATTTGCATTTCTATCTATTGGTATATTCAGATGTTTTATACTTTTTCATTTTTATACTTTGTTTTTTGTACAGTTTGTGAAGTTTTGCTGTGAAATCCCAATGGGAGCTAGTCATTTCAGTGTATCCCATGCATTACATCTTAACCAGCTTACTAAGTGTTTAAGGGAATGAATCTCCACTGCCTGCATAACAGTGACACTGTATGTCATCCGGCCTGCATTAACTTGGAAAGTGTCACTAAGCTGCACATGCTCAGAAAATAGGCCTCCTCTTTAAGGCTGGTATTAAAGGATTGGTTATATTCGTTTTAAATAAAACCGTGTGGGTCTTGCATAGCCTTATTGCAGCACCATTTATCATCCAGTCCTAGGCTTTTAAGTCTTGGCTAAAACCTAATAACCGTAGGATTTAGTTAAGAACGATGTTATGTGCAAGGCAACACCAAACTCTTTACTGCCACAATAATAAACACAAAGTTGTAAGAATGTTTCAACACGTCTCTTAAAGCATGGCAGTCAAATGCAATATGAAGACCATTTGATTAGTAACTACAAGTAAAACATGTTTATACTATCATGTGCCTTAAACACATCTTCATGATAGATACAAGCAGAATGGAAAAAATGTTCTATTGGAAAGTTCCCACAATTATCCTCTGCTACACTTTCATATTAAGTTAAGCCAATGGGATTTCTGAATTGTATTTAGACTGTAATATAATAATTATAAAGAAAGAAACAGTTCTGGTTTTACAGTGATTGTTAGGTGAACAGTTTTGATTTTTCTTTTCCCCTTCAAAGTGATATATTCAAACTTAAAAAACATGTTTGAAATAACATTGTGTAATATATACTGATGTTTTACTAATCTGGATAGACAGAATGCCTGTACAGTGCCAGGTGTGAACAGATGACAAGCTTGACCTGTTTTCAATAAACCATGCCTGGACGAAACACTGCCTCTTCCCTTGTGTTCTCTCCCTTAGTAGCAGATAGTGACGTGAAAATCATCACATTTTATATGCTCCTGACGATACATATGCAGGTTTGTCCAGTCTTTGGCATACAATACAGTTTTTACAATTTAGTCACCCATAATCCTGAATTGTGTGCCTCTCTTTCCATGAATTTAACAACCAAAAAATGCTTGGCACATGCCAAAAGTCTTATGCTGCACAGACATGTATTTGGTTTCAGATTTAAAACTGTGGATTGAGGGGTTTCCTGAATGTATAGGTGCTATATTATCTAGTTAAACTTTCAAACTACTCAGTTCTTGGGTTACCACCTTACTATAGTCTGTTATGTAAATAAGGGATATTATACTTGTCTTTAAAGCGGAGGTTCACCCAAAAAAAAATTTCTAAAATTAAATGCAGTAGACTTGGCATACTAAGGACATTTTCTGTATGTAGTTTTTTTTTCCCCCCGTACATACCGTTTTTTTGTCAATTTGTCCTGGGCTTCCGGGTTCTGGACTGGGCGTTCCTATGCTTGGATTAGATGATTGACGGCTCCCCGACAGTTCCCCTGTCGCACAACGCGCGTCACCAGATTTCCGGAAATAGCCGAGCTGCGAGTCGGCACTATACGGCGCCTGCGCAGTCAGCTCTACACGGCAGGCGCCGTAAAGAGCCGAGTCCCCCTTGGATATTTTCAGAAGGCGTGACACGCTTTAGCCGCATGTCAATCATCTATGCCTCTACCATAGCGCGTCTCCTGGGAGGATCAACACTCACTCCCAGGAGACATTGCGCAGAGCTCCCCGTCGGGGAAAAGGAGGGACACGCCCACTCCCCGCAAGGAAGAAGACCCGGAAGTGAGGCTGAAGACAGGTAAGTGTACAGATTTTAAAAAAAATGACAACGCTACAAGCCTTTATTAAGGCTGCAGATAGCATAGCTAGAAAGTTAAGTTTTAGGGTGAACCTCCGCTTTAAATGTTGTTTGGTTATTGGCTAGGATACATAAATCCAAAGAAACTTAGATTTATTTAAAACTACTGAATGTTTCATTATATTTAAATTGTTAGAGGAGGTCATTAATTTCCACTCTGACCTCATCATTAACATGATTCTAAAAGCTTTTTTCTGTTTTTAAAGCGGAAGTAAACCATCCATGAAACTGTTTTCTGGCACGTGCTGTAAATGTAACACTCCCATTAGTTGTGCTCTCAACCAAACTGTCAAACCATCCAATGGCTGGTGTCATAACTGATCACATGCATCATTGCAGTTGTAGAATAAACAGAAGCCAAGATGGCAGCTTCCTTGTCTGAAAACGATAGAAGGGGTTACTTCCATTTTAAATAAAATGTCATGCTTACCTGCTCCATGCAGTGGTTTTGCACAAAGCAGCCAAGAGCCTCTTCTTCTTGGGTTCTCTGCTGGTGCTCCTCGCTCCTCCCCCTTGACCACTGCCCTCAATGGCAAGCCGCTTGCTATTGGAGCACTGGTGCATGCTCGCTCCGAAGCACCACTCTATGCCTATATAAGACACATAGTCGTGGCCTGGCCCAGCTCTCTCGTCATTGGCTGTAATGGACACCCGCTGCTGTGCCCCAGGACAGCCAAGGCTCCCGTGCACATCGCTGGATGGAGAGGGGGCTTGGGTAAGTGTTGAGGGGGATTAGCAACACACAAGTTTTTGTTTTTACCTTCATGCATGAAAGTAAATGACCTTTTAGCCTTTACAGCCACTTAAGGCTGGGTTTCTCTGCATCCAAGTCGCATTACAGGAGAGTGTGACTGGCTCTCAATAGAGCTGGTTCACACATCTCCGGGGTGCCCGCAGAGCGCCCAGCAGAAGAGTCCTGTGCATCTTGGGCTCCGGTCTGAATTCAGCCAAAAATTTGGACCTGAAACTGTGAACTGGGACGCACTGGACCCCCTGCTGTGCCCTGTGGCTGCACATGGTGTGAACCCAGCCTTAAAGTGAGTCTGTGACAAAAGTAAAACCCCAATCTAAGAATTTATTCATGGTAGTAGTCATTTTATGTTTTTAAGGCTGTGTGCTAATTCTGGGGCAGTAACTTTATGGGCATAAAACTGGTTTAACCACTGTACCATGATTAGTAAGGGGGCTTAAGAGTTCCTCAAAAGGCTACTGAGACGAGTACTATGTTTTGAGGGTGGGAATGAAAGAACATTGGGATACTGTAGAAAACCATTTACAAATATCCTAAATCTTAAATTTTTGACTTGCCATTATGCGCAGTAACTGTGGCTAATGAAGTTCCCAAAACCACCTTTTGTTATGTTCTGTTTAAGTGGTGCTGTCAACTAGAACTGCCTCTTGCAGGCAAGTGGAGCCTGCAGCCATCATCTCACTGCCCCTGGTTCCTATGATGATATTTGTATAATGAAGGGAAAAAAAATCCATATAACAGTGAACATTTACGGTTCAGACTTTAATTACATAACTAGTCAACATGTTCAATATTCATTCTGAACTGTGATGAGATCAGATATAGTTGGCCATATACCGATTAATATAATAGAAGAATAATTAATGATTTTTTCAACTGTTAATTCAGTAGCTTTCACTAAATATGCAATTTGATCAATGAACAATCATTTTTCATCGGAGTAATTTTTTTTCTTTGCATTAAACATTTACTTGCACAAAAGAGCATTTGAAACCATCAAATCAAGAGATCTTTTAAGTATATTGCCGGTGTTCAGATTAGGAAGTGACAGTCAGTCAGCTGTGAATGCGTTCCACCACTACCAGGTTTGCTCGTCTGAAAGAACACTTGCAGTCAGAAGAAGGCCGTGGACATCTTAGTACACCCAGCTATGTCTTGAATTTCACAGTATATTTTTGTATATAAATAAATATAGTATATTGATATCTGTGATGCTGTTTGCATGTTTAATTTTGAAAGCCTAAAGGTTTAGTGCTGCGCAGTCCAGGGTGTACCAACATGGCCTCCGCCACCTTGCTTCTGCTGGTGTCCATCTTCTTTGAAAATGTAACACGTGTCAACATACTATATTTATATACGCTCACGCTCAAATTACTGTTAAGTTCAAGATACACCTGGTAGTGGTGGATGCATGTGTAGCTGACAGAACATGACTTAAAGCATACCTAAACCCAAAAATAAAAGTGTAATATATTGCAGGTTGCCAGTCCTTAGAGATGTGAAGGCTGCATTATTTTTCTTTTTTCACTTTTTTTTTATTTTTATTTTTAGCAAGTCTAAAAACTGCTTGTTGCTCTTGCCAGCAACCCAGTCTCCTTCTTGCTTCCTGGGACGTAAAAAGAACATGCATCCTTATCTATCTTGTTTAAACTATCTGTTCCATCAATTCACCATGTAATGAAGGTGAACAAAGGCAGACATGTTTAAAGTCCAGCATGTGTGACAACTATGGAATTTCTATAGATACAATGGAGGGTAGACAGCCAGAAATAATGTTAATTTTTTTTAGTATCACCAAATGATCATAAAGAAAAACCAAGTCTAATAAATTCAACATCTAATGTAGACACCACATCTAAGGACCGATTATCAGCACTATATTCAATTCTTGTTTTTGGTGTTAGATATGCTTTCAGCACTTTGAATTGTGTTTGGCCTCACTTTATACTTTTTGCAAACTTTTATTTAAAATTGTAATGTACTTTCAGATGACATCTATCGGAGTATTTAGGATGCTTTTTGTTAACGGGTTCCGTTGCATGGATGACCACTACCCCTTAAAAACAGCCTTTTCCAGCGCATCTGGCTTTTCAGAGTATTCTATGTGAGATGGGTAGTTGGTACAGTCATAGCGACCACTTGTCCTTACATATTTCAGGAAATCTGGAGCACCAGGATATACGACATTGTCTGCTAATAGCACCGATCCTTTCTTGAGTAGCCCGCATTCCTGCAAATATTGAAGGAGACGGTTAACCATCTAGAGTGGCTGCAAACGTTCCAGGTTTTAATTCTTTACCATCATGTGATGCCAACACTGAAAATTGCAAGCCTTTATGTTAATCTTTTAATTACAAATTGACCTGTGGTCCACACAGCAGCTTGCTAAGGCCTATTGTGTATATGTGAGTGAAGCTGCATAAAAGTAGACCTTCTGAAACTTGGTTTGACTGGCGCTATGTTGACCCCATCACTTAAAAGAGGTATCTGTGCCTGCTGACGGGTAATGAGGGATAAACAGTGATTATCTTGTTACAATGGCATCTGAACGTGGGTGGGATGTGTTAGACAGCAAGTGAACATGTTGTCTCTGAAGTTGATATGTTTTACAGCAGGAAAAATAATGGGCAAATGTAAGAATTTGCATGACTTTGACAAGGGTAATATGTAATGGAAATACTAGGACAGAGAAACTCCTAAACTGCAGCTCTTGTGGGATGTTTCCAGTTGTAATTGGGACCTACCAAAAGTGGTCCAAGGAAGGCAAACTGATGCGCATACACTGAACCATATTCCTACAAAATCCGTAGAGCCCCATTTACACCTTAGCATATCAGAATCATGCAATTGTGCCTGCGAGTCAAGATCACGCTAAAATTGCAACATTGTGTGTTTTGGTGCCATTAATTCCTAATGGCACCCCATATGTGGTTAGCAGGTGTGCAACGCTTTTAAAAGGGTTTTAAGCACGCATTTATTATGAATAGAGCATCCCATTCATGTGAACGGGCTTGCCCAATGCCCTACCTGCAGAAGCAGCACGCAAACAAGTTGGGAATTGTAATGTCATCAGCCCACCCCTCTGGCTCAGAGGAAGATTGTGTTCGTTGATAGAATACATTAATGCCTATGAGTGGCTGAGTATCCCTCAGCCAGACTATTTTGTCAACTTTGATCAAGTGTACCATGAAGGATTGCTGCTGCTTTAAGGGAACAGTACACACCAATAATTACATTTAGGTTATTGTTTATGCACTTTGTAGATTACCGTATTTATCGGCGTATAACACGCACCCTACCTTTTTAAGCGGGAAGTTTCAGGAAAAAAACTTTCCACAGCCCCCTGCGTATAACACGCAGGCACAGTTTACCCTCTATTTTCAGAGTAAAAAAGTGAGTGTTCTACGCCAATAAATACAGTAATTGGGGGGGAAAAAATTCATAACGGATAAACACTATTTTTATGTATCCTTTTTAGTGACACATGCACCATACTTGTTAAGAGGTGATTCCTCCAAAAGGTTCTGAATGAGAAAAAGAACAAAGTGGATCAATAAAAAAGATATGAGTTTACCAGACATTCAGCTATGCTCTAAAGCATTGCATCTGGCATACGTGGTCAAGTGGTGTACTCGGGTTAAGGTAAAGCCATTGTAGGTATAGCGCAATAACACACTCCAGCTCTATGGAACCTATATATTGGGGCCACGTTGAAGGTCATATCTTTGACTTTCTCCTTGGCAATGATTTCATCACACTCTTCTCCCATGATGAATCTTAAAATTGATATCTGAAATTTCCAATAAAACACATTTGCTCTCGTTTTGAAAAAAGTGCACATTTTGACTCCTAAATTTTGTGATGTTTGAAGAATGTTTATTGCTCTCAGGTAAGGCCTTCCTAATGGCCTCCTGAAAGAACACCTAGGGCTAGATTCAGGTAGATTGGCGCATTGTTACGGCGGCGTATCGTATTTACGCTATGCCGCCGTAAGTGAGGCAAGTGCTGTATTCACAAAGCACTTTCCTCCTAAGTTGCGGTGTAGCGTAAATGGGGCCGGCGTAAGCGCGCCTAATTCAAATGAGGATGAGGGGGGCTTGTTTTATGTAAATAGGTGGTGACCCGACGTGATTGACGTTTTTTACGAACGGTGCATGCGCCGTCCGTGTACATATCCCAGTGTGCATTGCTCCAAAGTACGCCGCAAGGACGTATTGGTTTCGACGTGAACGTAAATTACGTCCAGCCCCATTCACGGACGACTTACGCAAACGACGTAAAAATTGCAAAATTCGACGCGGGAACGACGTCCATACTTAACATTGCGTACGCCTCATAATAGCAGGAGCAACCTTACGCCGAAAAAGCCTAACGTAAACGACGTAACAAAATGGCGCCGGGCGTACGTACTATTGTGATTTGGCGTATCTACCTAATTAGCATATTCCTCATGTAAATCGACGGAAGCGCCACCTAGCGGCCAGCGTAAATATGCAGCCTAAGATACGACGGTGTAAGACTTACGCCAGTCGGATCTTAGGGAAATCTATGCGTAACTGATTCTAAGAATCTGGCACATAGATACGACGCCGCAAATCAGAAATACGACGTCGTATCTCCTTACTGAATCTAGCCCCTAGTCTGTGTCAGCATTCTGATAAGAACAGTATTTGGGCTATGTACCCTAGTGCAGATTACATTTCATCAAATTTTTTCAAAGATAATTCTTCTGCAGTGGTCTTAATTAAGATACTTACTTCAAGTAATTTGGTGTCAGCAGTGTATCGCTCATTAAAATGATCAATAAATACAAAGTTGACATTCTCCACACCATAATCTGCTCTCAGCCCTGGAATGATTTGTTCTGTGGAGCCTTCTATTATTTTGATCTGGAGACATGAAATGCAGCGTTAGGCTGGGTTCCCACTATCTTTGCATACGGCTCATATCGGGGGTCTGGTGTATCCTCATTCATCGTTTCAGGTCTGATTTCAGACCAAATTTTGGGCTGAATTCGGACCTGAAACAGATCAAAGGATACACAGGGCTCCTGTGCAAATTTGCATCAGAGCCACAGTGGAGATATGTGAATTGGCTCCATAGAGAGCCAGTCAAAATCTCCTACTATTACAACTAAAATTTGCAATAGTGTGAACCCAACCTTTATAGAATGTTATTTTATATTGACACAGTTACAGTAAAATGACAGCAGCTGTTTCACCGTCAGAAAAACACAAGTGCAAGACACAATAGTGAATGTAGATGACATGAGCAACTGATTCCTGTGACAACCCATGGAGTTGACTGTATAAAATATAGTGGAGTTGAAAAATGGGCAAAGATACATTAACTACTACAGTTTTCTAGTATTGCATTTACTAAAGCAGAGGTCTCCAAACTTTTCACTTCAAGGGGCACAATATATATTTTACACATTTTCACATAAAATAATTTGTAAAGAAATCTGAAGCAGTGTAATAGAATACAATTGGACAGGCTGACAGGTATGATGATGTGTTTATGTGCATTAGAATTCATTTGTGTATTTTGCTCATTTTCTAGCAAAAAATACTGCTTTTAACGTGTGTGAAAATGTAAAATTTGCCTTGGACTGCAAATGGTTAAAGAGGAAGTAAAGTCTTCCTCTTTAATTGTACCTACAGGTAATCGTATAGTAAGGCTTACCTGTAGGTACTGTAAATATCTCCTAAACTTGTGTCGATTCAGAGATATTTACAATGTATGCTGCTGCCAACGTCGGTGCATGTGCACTGGAGGAATAGCCCACTTGTGCCGTTTCTTCAGGCCCCATGCCATGACCGGCGGCACCCGCACCCATGCAAACCCGAAAGTAACTCCAGTAGAGATGTCAGCCATGTGAGCGGAGTGCAGGCGGCACTGAAGGGCATTGTTCTAAGGTAGGTATTTCATATTAAGCTAAAATGCGATGAATACTAGCTCATTATGCCTTCTGTCTTGCATGTTTTGTTTTTTTTTAGGAGCTTTACAATCTCTTTAAGAAGTGTTGTGGAATAGGGATCATACAGCATTGCATATGGAATGAGGTTTTGTGGAATAGGAAATGCAGTGTGGCATAGGAAACATACAGTTGAAACAAGGGGGTGTGGAATAAGGAATGTATAGCATGGCATATAAAATGAGGCATAACAGCATAGGTAATGAACATTATGTAAAGAATGAGGGGGTGTCAAACAGCAAATGTAGAGCATACAGAAAGAGGAGGTACAGAACATGGAATGTACAATATGGCATACACAATAAGCTGTTACGGAAAAGGGAACGTGCATTAGAATTTTAAACAGTGGAGAATATTTACAAAGCACCCTAAAAAAAAAATGCTTAGATCTGTTGCTCAGACTGGCCCCATCCATCAGGGAGTGGATGGTTAGGGGAGTCGGAACACAAGGGATAAAATGAGAAGTTTTGGGTGGATCACCTCTTGTTCTGCGAGTTCTACTGGGCTGCTGGACCCCATCCAGAGTTCTATTAGCCTGAGATTCACACAAGATTTAACAGCTCACCAGATCACTGTTGTCAAGCTGGTAGATCATGGGTGCTCAACCTGCGGCCCTCCAGCTGTTGCAGAACTACAAGTCCCATCATGCCTCTGCGTTTGGGAGTCATGCTTGTAACTGCCAGCAGCTTGCAAAGCCTCATGGGACTTGTAGTTTTGCAACAGCTGGAGGGCCACAGGGTGAGCACCCATGTGGTAGATGAAGGCTCCCACTACTTTCTCTTACACATTTAGTTAATTTGGGACAGAAGGTGTTTTTCAGATTCGGTGTTTACAAGACTAAAACATTTTTTTTTGCTAGAAAATTACTTAAAACCCCCAAACATTATATATATTTTTTTCTAACACTCTAGAGAATAAAATGACGGTCATCGCAATACATTTTGTAACACCGTATTTGCGCAGCGGTCTTACAAGCGCACTTTTTTTTGAAAAAATTCACTTTTTTGAATTAAAAAATAAGACAACAATAAATTTGGCCCAATTTTTTTATATATTGTGAAAGATAATGTTACGCCGAGTAAAATGATACCAAACATGTCACGCTTTAAAATTGCGCCCGCTCGTGGCATGGCGTCAAACTTTTACCCTTAAAAATCTCGATAGGCGACGTTTAAAAAATTCTATAGGTTGCATTTTTTGAGCTCTAGGGCTAGAATTATTGCTCTCGCTCTAACGATCGCGGCGATACCTCACTTGTGTGGTTTGAATACCGTTTTCATATGCGGGCGCTACTCGCGTATGCGTTCGCTTCTGCGCGCGAGCTCGTCGGGACAGGGCGCTTTAAAAAAAAAAATATTTTGTTTTCTTTTTTATTTTTATTTATTTTATTATTTTTTACACTGAAATAAAAAATAAAAAAAATTATCGCTTTTATTCCTATTACAAGGAATGTAAACATCCCTTGTAATAGAAAAAAGCATGACAGGTCCTCTTAAATATGAGATCTTGGGTCAAAAAGACCTCAGATCTCATATTTAGACTAAAATGCAAAAAAAAAAAAAATGGAAAATTTGTCATTTAAAAAAATGACAACAAAAAAATTGTCTCTTTAAGACGCTGGGCGGGACTGACGTTTTGACGTCACTTCCGCCGAGCAGAGCTATGAGGACGGGTGGGGGGCCATCTTGCCCTCACCAGGCAGCAGCATCCGATCTCCTCCGCCGCTACCGACGGCTCCGGTAAGCGGCGGGAGGGGGGGGCCCCTCTCCCGCCACCGATAACTGCGATCTCGCGGCGGAGACCGCCGTTATCGTTTACAGGCCCGCCCACTGAAAAGATGGATACCTCGGTTGTGGCAGCAGCAGCGTTAAGTGGTTAATAGAAGACATCTATCATATCTGTCAGACGAATTCGGACAGCTTTTGTGCTCATAAATGACAGCGCCAATGGATGAGCTGTCAATATTATGTGCAGTCCCATGCTGGTGGAGATCTGAATAGAGTTAGGTGGCAAATGGCACCCCCATTCCACTTGACACTGCAAAGCTGACCGTCCTGCCCACTCTTGCCCCTCCCCTTCCCCAGCTTCATTGGTAATGAAAACCGTGCAGTTTATGCTGCCACCAATAACGCTGGGGAAAAGAGGGGTCGTAATTGCATTGTTTCCAATGAAGCTGGGGAAGGGCATATTTATAAAGTGTAGTTGTAACCCACCCACCTTCGCCAGCTTCATTAGTGGCAGTGTTGACATCTCCCCACCCAATCCCCCACTGCCCCCAGCATAAGGCCACTACACTGGCAGTACGTCAAAGTTAGACTGCATGCATGTACTCTTTCCTCAACACCTACTGGTTCTGTTGTCAGAGCTGGCATTTGCCTGCACTTCCCTCACTGACAGGGAGAATGGAGGGGAGGCACAACACTAAAGCCTCGTATACATGATTGGATTTTCAGCAGACAAAGTGTTGGATTTTTGTCCGAAGGGTGTGTGCCCGGATTTTGTCTTGCATACAAACTGCACAAAATGGTCTGGCAACAAACACGAACGTAGTGACGTACTAGACCAGACTTCTGCTAATGTCATGTTTGAGCATTGATTCGGAGTATGCATGTTTGGACTTTTGTCTGACTGACTCGTGTACACACGATCATAAAATCTGACAACAGACCATTGTCCGGAAAATTTTAAAGCCTGCCATCCAACATTTGTCCGCGGAAAATCTGACAACAATTGTCAGAGCGTGCAAACGGTCGGATTTTCAGCCAACAGTCTGTCAACACACAATTCCCATCGGAAAAGCTGATCGTGTGTTTTACGAGGCTTAAGGCCCCTTTCACACTAACCCACTCCAAAACTGGTTTTCACTGCAACTTTGGAGTCTGATTTTATTATAACTTTTACACTCTCTGGCATTGAAGTTGTTTCAAAGTCAGATCAAAGTAGTGCAGGAACCTTTTCTAAAATCGTTGTGACTTCTGTAGTGTCAATTGGATTGGCTCTCGTAGAGATGCATGGGATTTCACATGTCCTGCAACTTGGGGTAGCACAAGTAAGAGAACGGCCAATGGACACTAAAGCAGTGGTCATCAACCCTGTCCTCAGGGCCCACTAACGGGCCAGATTTTATGTATTACCTTGGGGAGATGCAGACTAGAATACTGCAATCGCTGAGCAAATGATATCGCCTGTGATTGTATTTCAGTTATCTTGCAAACCTGTCCTGTTAGTGGCCCCTGAGGACAGGGTTAATGACTACTGCACTAAAGGACACTCTACCCATCCTTATTCTAGCTGGGCCCAATAGGGATCATGTGGGTGGCTATGACAGACGTTTTTGCCACTGGTTGAGCATACACAAGTATGGATTGTGTAAAGATGTACTTCAATTATCCATTAATATGAAAGGCAAATCTATATTTCCCTATTTGCACAAAACTGGCAAACTGAAATGAATATGCACACAATTTACTGTGCAAACTAATAAATCACTGTTAGAATATGGCGCATATTTAGAAAAAAACAATTCCTACACTTGCACTATATATAGTGTATATGTATTTGTGTGTGTGTGTGTGTATGTGTATATATATACAGTGAGGAAAATAAGTATTTGAACACCCTGCTATTTTGCAAGTTCTCCCACTTGGAAATCATGGAGGGTTCTGAAATTGTCATCGTAGGTGCATGTCCACTGTGAGAGACATAATCAAAAAAAAAATTCCAGAAATCACAATTTATGATTTTTTAACTATTTATTTGTATGATACAGCTGCAAATAAGTATTTGAACACCTGTCTATCAGCTAGAATTCTGACCCTCAAAGACCTGTTAGTCTGCCTTTAAAATGTCCACCTCCACTCCATTTATTATCCTAAATTAGATGCACCTGTTTGAGGTCATTAGCTGCATAAAGACACCTGTCCACCCCATACAATCAGTAAGAATCCAACTACTAACATGGCCAAGACCAAAGAGCTGTCCAAAGACACTAGAGACAAAATTGTACACCTCCACAAGGCTGGAAAGGGCTACGGGGAAATTGCCAAGCAGCTTGGTGAAAAAAGGTCCACTGTTGGAGCAATCATTAGAAAATGGAAGAAGCTAAACATGACTGTCAATCTCCCTCGGACTGGGGCTCCATGCAAAATCTCACCTCGTGGGGTCTCAATGATCCTAAGAAAGGTGAGAAATCAGCCCAGGACTACACGGGAGGAGCTGGTCAATGACCTGAAAAGAGCTGGGACCACCGTTTCCAAGGTTACTGTTGGTAATGCACTAAGACGTCATGGTTTGAAATCATGCATGGCACGGAAGGTTCCCCTGCTTAAACCAGCACATGTCAAGGCCCGTCTTAAGTTTGCCAATGACCATTTGGATGATCCAGAGGAGTCATGGGAGAAAGTCATGTGGTCAGATGAGACCAAAATAGAACTTTTTGGTCATAATTCCACTAACCGTGTTTGGAGGAAGAAGAATGATGAGTACCATCCCAAGAACACCATCCCTACTGTGAAGCATGGGGGTGGTAGCATCATGCTTTGGGGGTGTTTTTCTGCACATGGGACAGGGCGACTGCACTGTATTAAGGAGAGGATGACCGGGGCCATGTATTGCGAGATTTTGGGCAACAACCTCCTTCCCTCAGTTAGAGCTTTGAAGATGGGTCGAGGCTGGGTCTTCCAACATGACAATGACCCAAAGCACACAGCCAGGATAACCAAGGAGTGGCTCTGTAAGAAACATATCAAGGTTCTGGCGTGGCCTAGCCAGTCTCCAGACCTAAACCCAATAGAGAATCTTTGGAGGGAGCTCAAACTCCGTGTTTCTCAGCGACAGCCCAGAAACCTGACTGATCTAGAGAAGATCTGTGTGGAGGAGTGGGCCAAAATCCCTCCTCCAGTGTGTGCAAACCTGGTGAAAAACTACAAGAAACGTTTGACCTCTGTAATTGCAAACAAAGGCTACTGTACCAAATATTAACATTGATTTTCTCAGGTGTTCAAATACTTATTTGCAGCTGAATCATACAAATAAATAGTTAAAAAAATCATACATTGTGATTTCTGGATTTTTTTTTTGATTATGTCTCTCACAGTGGACATGCACCTACGATAACAATTTCAGACCCCTCCATGATTTCCAAGTGGGAGAACTTGCAAAATAGCAGGGTGTTCAAATACTTATTTTCATCACTGTATATATATATATACAGTACACACACACACAGTATCTCACAAAAGTAAGTACAACCCTCACATTTTTGTAAATATTTTATTATATCTTTTCATTGGACAACACAGAAGAAATTACTGTTTTTTTTTTTCAATTTAAAGTAGTGAGTGTACATCTTGTATAACAGTGTAAATTTGCTGTCCCCTCAAAATAACTCAACACACAGCCATTAATGTCTAAACCACTGTCAACAAGAGTAAGTATAACCCCTAAGTGAAAATGTCCAAATTGGGCCCAATTAGCCATTTTCTCTCCCTGATGTCATGTGACTTGTTAGTGTTACAAGGTCTCATGTGTGAATGGGGAAGCAGGTGTGTTAAATTTGGTGTTATCGTTTTCACTCTCTCATACTGGTCACTGGAAGTTTAACATGACACCTCATGGAAAATAACTCTCTGAGGATCTGAAAAAAAGAATTGTTACTCTACATAACAATGGCCTAGGCCAGTGATGGCGAACCTTGGCACCCCAGATGTTTTGGAACTACATTTCCCATGATACTCCACTACACTGCAGAGTGCATGAGCATCATGGGAAATGTAGTTCCAAAACATCTGGAGTGCCACGGTTCGCCATCACTGGCCTAGGCTATAAGAAGATTGCCAAGATCCTGAAACTGAACTGCAGCACAGTGCCCAAGACCATACAGCGGTTTTACAAGACAGGTTCCACTCAGAACAGGCCTCGCCATGGTCAACCAAAGAAGTTGAGTGCACGTGCTCGGCGTCATATCCAGAGCTTGTCTTTAGGAAATGGACATATGAGTGCTGCTAGCATTGCTGCAGAGGTTGAAGGGGTGGGGGGAGTCAGCCTTTCAGTGCTCAGACCATACGCCGCGCGCTGCATCAAATTGTTCTGCATGGCTATCATCCCAGAAGGAAGCCTTTTCTAAAGATGATGCACAAGAAAGCCTGCAAACAGTTTGAAGACAAGCAGAATAAAGACATGGATTACTGTGGTCTGATGAGACCAAGATAAACTTATTTGGTTCAGATGTTGTAAAGCGTGTGGCGGCAACCAGGTGAGGAGTACAAAGACTAGTGTGTCTTGTCTACAGTTGAGCATGGTGATGGAAGTGTCATGGTCTGGGGCTGCATGAGTGCTGGGGAGCTACAGCTCATTGAGGAAACCATGAATGCCAACATGTACTGTGACATACTGAAGCCGAGCGTAATCCCCTCCCTTCGGAGACTGGGCTGCAGGGCAGTATTCCAACATAACTACCCCAAACACACCTCCAAGACGACCACTGCCTTCCTAAAGAAGCTGAGGGTATAGGTGATTGACTGGACAACATGTCTCCAGACCTAAACCCTATTGAGCATGGGTGCTCAACCTGTGGCTCTCCAGCTGTTTCAGAACTACAATTCCCATGAGGCATTGCAAGCTACTGACTGTTACAAGCATGATGGGACTTGAAGTTCTGCAACAGCTGGAGAGCCACAGGTTGAGCACCCATGCTATTGAGCATCTGTGGGGCATCCTCAAACAGAAGATGGAGGAGCACAAGGTCTCTAACATCCACCAGCTCGGTGATGTGGTCATGAAGTGGAAGATCACTCCAGTGGCAACCTGTGAAGCTCTGGTGAACTCCATGCCCCAGAGGGTTAAGGCAGTGCTGGAAAATAATGGTGGCCACACAAAATATTGACACTTTTGCACCTAATTTGGACATTTTTACTTAGGGGTGTACTCACTTTTGTTGCCAGTTGTTTAGACTTTAATGGCTGTGTGTTGAGTTCTTTTGAGGGGACAGCAAATTTACACTGTTATACAAGCTGCACACTCACTACTTTACATTGTAGCAAAGTGTCATTTCTTCAGTGTTGTCACATGAAAAGATATAATAAAATATTTACAAAAATAAGAGGGGTGTACTCACTTTTGTGAGATACTATGTGTGTGTGATATAATATTAAAATGGCCAAAAGAAAACCCTTGCATAAGAATTGTTTCAATTCTGCTCTTTCTGCAACTTATGCTGCGTTATTGAATAGAAACTATTGAATTCTGCAGAAGCCATAATTTATTGGGAGTGCTAGTCTCCTGGTACCCTGCTACACTCGCTGGTTCTTCTTGTCAACTTCCAAGTCACTCCTGTGTTTAACGTGTAGGTTGGCAGTTGGAACCAATAAGTGCAGAAATGTTGGTTCTGCAGGAGGTTTCAACCAAAAAAATCCCTCTCGAGTGAAGTGGCCTTAATGGCATGGGTAGCATCAAAGATATTTCCTTAGAATATATATTATTTGCAGTTGTTTTTTATTACTCCTAAAAAGAGGACACTTAAAAATGCAGCAAAGAGAGTGGGGCACCCTAATGCATCAGATGAGCAGGCCACCAAAAAGTGGTTCTAAAGGCAAAAGTTTTTTGTTTTTTTTTTACCTTAAAGCATTCTCTGCATTAAGGTAAAAAAAAAAAACTTTCCATGCTAGTTAACAACCCCCCCCCCCCTCAGTCCCCTCTGAAAGACTTACCTGAGCCCGATCTGTAGCTCTTTACTACCCTCTCATAAAGGAGGCTCGGCAGCAGCAGGAGCCATTGGTTCCTGCTGCTGTCAATGAAACCTGTAAGGAAAGGGTGGGGGCGGTGCCAAGCCACGCTGCATGTGTCAATAGATGCACACAGCTCAGCTTGGGAGCGAGCCCGCGTGTGTGCCCCCATAGCAAAAGGTATGCCAGATCTCAATCCAGCACTGTTTCCCATCTGTAGCAGCACTGCTCTTTACTCCCCTATCTCACAGGAGGCCATTGGCTCCTGCTGCTGTCAATATTAAACCTCTGAGCAAAAGGCATGGTTGCTGCTGAGCTGCGATGCATGTGTGTCAATGGACGCCACAGCTCAGCTCGGGAGCGAGCCCACAGGTGTGACCCATAGTAAGAGGCTTGGGGGCACACTCAGAAGAGGAGGAGCCTGGAGGGCTGGCGGGAACCCCAGAAGAGCAGGTTTGGGGCCAGTCTGTGTAATATCATTGCACAAAGCAGGTTTATTTATGTATATATTTATTTATTACTCTTTTTACAGTCACCTTGACTAGTACAAGGAACTAAATAAAGGTTGTTTACCCCTTCAGCATCTACCAAATGTTTTAGCAGTTTTTGAGTCCTTTTTTTTTTTTTAAATATATATATATATTTTATGTATACCTTATCCTTGAGTCCAGCAAATTCAATCATCTCCCTGGCCACAGCGGCATAAACTGCTTTCTCTTCAATGGTGATTAGACAAGCATTAGGCTTTAGTATCTGGGCTATGCGAAGAGCAGAATACCCACAGTATGTGCCCAGCTCCAGCACCAGGGATGGGTCAGTTTCTTTGACTACATTATCCAGGATTAGACCTATTGCACAAATATTCAATATAAATGTTGAGACACATTCACCACAAAAATAGTTACAGTTGAGAAACTAAGATGAATAGATGAATTAACAGGTTTAAATGTGTAGCTGTGCCCATGTTTACCTTCTTTTTTTATGAAATGCAGAAAGCAGTTTGGAGCCTCCAAAGTCCTCTGTGGGTTCCCACAATGCAGAGATCACTTCCAGATAACAGGATAGCCCTATCATGTTGTGTCAAAGTCACAGGACAGATTTCTTCTTCCTGAAATTTTTTCTCATACGTTCGAATAAATGGGGCTTCACTTCAGAGTGCCAATGCAAGCTGGGCACAGTCTTTTAAAATAATACTATTCCAGTATGTGTATAAATATATGATATATGTGATAACTTCAGTCTCCTGACAATTTTACGCAGAAGATAAACTATTATTTCCTAGAATAGACTAGGGATGAGCCGAACACCCCCCTGTTCGGTTCGCACCAGAACCTGCGAACACACCAAATGTTCGTGTGAACTTTAGAACCCTGTTAAAGTCTATGGGACTCGAACGTTTGAAATCTAAAGTGCTAATTTTAAAGGCTAATATGCAAGTTGTTGTCCTAAAAAGTGTCCTGCCCCAGGGGACATGTATCAATGCAAAAAAAAGTTTTAAAAACTGCAGTTTTTTCGGGAGCAGTGAATTTAATAATGGTTAAAGTGAAACAATAAAAGTAAAATATTCCTTAAAAATTTTGTACCTAGGGGGGTGTAAAGTATGCATGTGAAATAGCGCATGTTTCCCGTACTTAGAACTGTCTCTGCACAAAGTGTCATTTCTGAAGGGGAAAAAAGACATTTAAAAATTGGCTCCCGGCAATTCAGAGAGAATTCATTCATAAAAAAAAAAAAAAAGAACATGGGGGTCCCCCCAAATTCAATTACCAGGCCCTTCAGGTCTGGTGTGGATTTTAAGGGGAACTCCACCCCAAATAAAAAAAAATGGCGTGGAGTTCCCCCAAAATTCCACACCAGATCCCTTATCCAAGCACGTAACCTGGCCGGCCGCAGAAAAAAGGGGAGGGGACGAGAGAGCGCCCCCCCCTTCTGAACCATACCAGGCCACATGCCCTTAACATGGGGATAAGGGCCTCATCCCCAGTGGTTGTGGGGGTCTGCGGGCTGGGTGCTTATCAGAATCTGGAAGACCCCTTTAACAAAGGGGACCCCCAGATCCTAGCCCCGCCCTATGTGAATTGGTAATGGGATACATTGTGCCCCTACCATTTCACGAAGGAAGTGTAAATAATTGTAAAAAAACACACATCATAGAAAAAAGTAATTTATTAAAAAGAAAAAAAAAATACAGCGGTGGTAATCCACTCTCGATCCCCGATCCAGCGACGGGTGATCTCCACTCCACCAGGGTCCAGTGATGAGAAGATCCATCCAGGTCCGGAATCCAGAGCGCAGCATCGCCGGCCGCCTGTCTCCACCGGAGACAGCCCAGCGAATGACGCGGCTGGAGCTAGTGACATTTCTTATATAGGCGGGGCCACCTGTCACGTGACTCCTCCCCCTCTGACGCAAGGGGGAAGCCTGGGCTTCCCCAGTGACGTAGCAGAGGGTGCGTCAGAGGGGGACAGGGTCATGTGACGGGTAGCTCCGCCCACTGTCACTATCTCTAGCCGCGTCATGCTGCCCTCTGGATCCCGAACCTAGATGGATCTTCTCATCACTGGACCCTGGTGGAGAGGAGATTACCCATCGCTGGATACCGACAACGTTGGAGCGGGGATCGAGAGTGGATTACCACCGCTGGATTTTATTTCTTTTTTCTTTTTAACCACTTAAGCCCCGGACCAATATGCTGGCTAAAGACCCAAGGTGTTTTTACAGTTCGGGACTGCGTCGCTTTAACAAACAATTGCGCGGTCATGCGACGTGGCTCCCAAACAAAATTGGCGTCCTTTTTTCCCCACAAATAGAGCTTTCTTTTGGTGGTATTTGATCACATCTGCGGTTTTTAGTTTTTGCGCTATAAACAAAAATAGAGCGACAATTTTGAAAAAAATTCAATATTTTTTACTTTTTGCTATAATAAATATCCCCCAAAAACATATATAATTTTTTTTCCCCTCAGTTTAGGCCGATACGTATTCTTCTACCTATTTTTGGTAAAAAAAATCGCAATAATCGTTTATCGGTTGGTTTGCGCAAAATTTATAGCATTTACAAAATAAGGGATAGTTTTATTGCATTTTTTGCATTTTTTTTTTTTTTTTTTTACTACTAATGGCGGCGATCAGTGATTTTTTTCGTGACTGCGACATTATGGCGGACACTTCGGACAATTTTGATACATTTATGGGACCATTGTCATTTTCACAGCAAAAAATGCATTTAAATTGCATTCTTTATTGTGAAAATGACAGTTGCAGTTTGGGAGTTAACCACAGGGGGCGCTGTAGGAGTTAGGGTTCACTGTGTGAGTGTTTACAACTGTAGGGGGGTGTGGCTGTAGGTGTGACGTCATCGATCGTGTCTCCCCTATAAAGGGGATGACGCGATCGATACGCCGCCACAGTGACGCACGGGGAACCCCAGTTCTTCAGCTCCGGGGACCGATCGCCGCACTCGAGAGGCGATCGGGTCCGCGGGACCCGCGGTCCCGGAGCTTCGGACCGGGTCGCGGGAGCGCGCCCGCGACCCACAGCTGGGTACAAGTACAGGACGTATATATACGTGCTTGTGCCCAGCCGTGCCATTCTGCCGACGTATATGTGCAGGAGGCGGTCCGGAAGTGGTTAATAAAGGACTTTTTTCCACGGTGTGTGTGTGTTTTTTTTACAATTCTTTACACTTCCTTAGTGAAATGGTAGAGGTACAATGTACCCCATTACTAATTCACATGGGGGGGCAGGATCTGGGGGTCCCCTTTGTTAAAGGGGTCTTCCAGATTCTGATAAGCCCCCTGCCAGCAGACCCCCACAACCACCGGGCAAGGGTTGTGGGGATGAGGCCCTTGTCCCCATCAACATGGGGACATCCTCCCCATGTTGAGGGCATGTGGCCTGGTACGGTTCAGGAGGGGGGGGGGTGCTCTCTCGTCCCTCCCTCTTTTCTGCAGCCGGCCAGGTTACGTGCTCAGATAAGGGGTCTGGTGTGGATTTTTGGGGGAACTCCACGCCATTTTTTTTTTTTAAATTTGGGGTGGAGTTCCCCTTAAAATTCACACTAGACCTGAAGGGCCTGGTAATTAAATTTGGGGGGACCCCCACGCTTTTTATGAATGAATTCTCTCTGAATTGCCGGGAGCCGACAATTCATTATAAGTCATTTTTAAATGACTTTTTTTTCCTTCAGAAATGACACTTTGTGCAGAGACAGTTCTAAGTATGGGAAACATGCGCTATTTCACAGGCATACTTTACACCCCCCCCCCCCCCTAGGTATGAAATTTAAAGGAATATTTCACTTTTATTGTTTGACTTTAAGCATTATTAAATTCACTGCTCCCGAAAAAACAGGCGTTTTTAAAACTTTTTTTTGCATTGATACATGTCCCAGGGGCAGGACCCAGGCATGGTGGCAATAAACATTGAGTCCAGTTGCATAAACGGAACTGTATTGAAAATGGAGTCCAACAAATCATAACTGACCTGGTGGAATAACAACCCGACCGGCGCACTCTCAGATTGTTCATGGTTGAGTTTAGCAGGTGTGCCGAGAGCTTCTATCTCAAGGGACATACCGCTCCCTGCTGCTAAGCCAAAAACAGAGAGCGCACAATTCAATACACTTACATGAACCAAGATTTTACAGGCTTTTCACAATGTTCCTTACTGCCTCTAGAGGGTATATCCCATAGGTGCTCAACCTGTGGCCCTCCAGCTGTTGCAGAAGTACTAGTCTCATCATGCCTCTGCCTTTGGGAATCATGCTTGTAACTGTTCAGCCTTGCAATGCCTCCATTTCACTTGTAGTTTCCGAACAGCTGGGGGGGGCTGCAGGTTGAGTACCCATGGTATATCCAATGTTCTGGGGGAGAGATGTCTAAGAACACAGCTCAGGTGTACAGGGGCCACTGTGCATGCACCCGACCAAGCCAGAACTAGTGTTGCTCACGAATATTCGTATTGCGAATATTCGGCTCGAATATGGCATATTCGAGTATTCGCAATATATTTCGAATTTCGCGGTGAATATTCGCAATTCCGAATATTCGCATTTTTTCAATTTTATTTTTAAAACGGATCACATCCTATCGACGTCTAAAAGCATTGCTGGTATGATTAGAGACCCTGGGCCGAGTAGCTAAGCTGAGGCGATCCTTTTATGTTGCCGAATATAAAAAAAAAAAAATTGCAAATTTGATTGCGAATTTTCGATAACTGTGGTAGGAGAACTCTGATTGTCTCTGATGCAAAAGGGGGGGGCTTTGTGTATGTTTCTGTTATGAATATTTGTATGTTTGATATTATTTTTTTTTGTAAGAAGGAAAAAATTGCGCATACCTTAAAAAAAGGGGAGAATACAGCAGCAACTCAAAAATGTTATACAACATAAATTAATACAAGACAGAAAATGGAGTCGCTCTACAAGAATAAAAAATATGTCTAGTGACAAGACATGTGGGCAAATTATAAAATAAGCAAGCGCAAATAACTTGTGAAATACACAGTGAAACAAATATATAAAGAAATATAGTCCCAATAATAGAAAAATAATCTTTCATAAAAATGTCTTTGATATGTGAAGTGAAAAAAAGTCCAAAGCATGCAGCATGAACGTGTTCAATCTTCAAGGTGTTTGATTGACAAACGGCTGTGACAGATGGATAGAGTAAAGAATCACCACCAATGCAAAACACTTTTTATTTTCTATTGTAAAATATCATGAATATTCTGAGCCAATCAGAGTGCTCCTTCCGCATTTGCCGAATATTCGCAATTATTTTGTATTGTAAAATATCAAGAATATTCTGAGCCAATCAGAGTGCTCCTTCCGCATTTGCCGAATATTCGCAATTATTTTGTATTGTAAAATATCAAGAATATTCTGAGCCAATCAGAGTGCTCCTTCCGCATTTGCCGAATATTCGCAATTATTTTGTATTGTAAAATATCACGAATATTCTGAGCCAATCAGAGTGCTCCTAGCGCTGTTGTCGAAATTTCGCCATCAATATCGCATTCGCATTTTGCGAAATTTCGATAAAATATCACAAATATTCTGAGCCAATCAGAGTGCTCCTACCGCAGTTATCAAAAATTCGCAATTATTTTCGCATTCGCAATAGCGAAAATTCGCAATCATTTCATTTTGATAAAATATCACGAATATTCGAATTTAGCGAATATATCTCGAATATTCGACTATATATTCGAGATATATCGCGAAATCAAATATGGCGTATTCTGCTCAACACTAGCCAGAACCAGGCAAGGACACGGGCAGCAGTGTCAGAAGTGAAGGGAAGTAGAGGGGGAGGAACAAGGCAACGTGGTTCCTATGATGATGTGTTTCAGAGGCATGGCCTCCTTTCTTTCCCTTGGTTGGACTTGAGATAAGCCACACTTCTAAAAAACATCATAGCAACCACATTGCCTTGTTCCTCCCCCTCCTTGCCCCCTTCTTCTGAAGCTGTTGCCCATGTCCATGCCTGGTGTCGGCTTGGCCGGGCACATGCGCAGTGGCCCTCCTATGTCTGCTGGCAGCTGCACTTGGAGTGATTGTCCAACTTGTCCATCCCTGCCACAGATTGCAGGGATCCATCATTGGGTTCCTGTCGGGACACTCTCAATGTCCCCAACACCTGGGCTGTTGACTTCTACATCTTTCACCCAGACAATAGGATATACCCTCCAGAGAGGCAGTGAGGAACATCATGCTAAGCCTGTTACATCTTGGTTCATGTGAGTGTATTGGATGGAATTTGAACTTTGCCCATTTAATAAATGATTTTACATTAAGGCATTCATGCACACTCTGTTTTTCTTTTGGCTTAGATATGTTACTGTGGAATTTGAGACCTGCAGAGCCCCAGTGTTTTCAAGATTGGATGATAAAGCTTTTTTTAGACTGACCAGCTAAGGCGGCATGTGAAGATCAGCACACACACTAGTGTTTCTTGTGTGTGTTCCCTGCCCCTAAGCATAGTCTCTGACACATGGGTTAACTGTCCCTATGCTATCCACATGTGAAATGCATGCCAAACACGAGAGCCAGGGTCTTAAATAGACTCTGCCAGACCCCAGATGGCCACCAAAGTGACATGGGATGCCAGCATCCAATCAGATGCTGCTTCTCTGTGACCAAAGGGGAGCATAAAGGAATGAGGTTCCTAGAATTCGTACTCCACCTACATCACCACTGTGGATGAGTGCCACCTGCAGTGGAGAAAACAGACTGCACCTGCCTACAGGCACAGTGCATTAAAATACATTCTTTTTTTTTTTAGTTCAATGGTAACTGATCTAAAATGCAAGGAAAACACACTGCAAAGAAGTGAACCAACCCTACAGTTTATGCTGCTATGAGTATATGCTTATAGAACATAACCTATAAAAACCTGGTGCATATTACCTTTTTCATCTCCCACATTCATGGCCCATTCCTTCTGGCTGCAATATTTATCAATATGATCCACCACACTTTGAGGGTCGCCTCTCACTGCATTCTGCTTCACAAACTCCAGGATCCTCTGTTCCTTCTCTCCAGCCATTGATGTTACAGAGCTTCTGTTCACTGACTTCTATCTGTCGTATAAACAGACATATTACTGAACACATTTAAGTTACCGTTAAGGAAAATAAGTCAAGGCTGGGTACCAATTCATAGGTATCAGCAACAAATGTATTAATATATAATGTATCTCAATTATCACACAAGTTATTCTCAGCTAAGTAATCTGAAAATTAAGGAGTACAGGCCTACTGAATGCTGATAAGAAGCCCTTCCTTCAAGACCTCTGATTAACCACACTCTCACTATTATACATCACATCTGTATACATATCAGCCCGACTCAGACAGAACTACAGAGTTGCAATCAGCAAAGCTCACTCATTTTCCCTAGGCTTCAGTTTTAGGGGGTTAGCCTTCCAAAAAGTATCTGCATGTAGCTTTGCTCCCCCCCTCCCCACCCCTTAAACTTACCTGAGGCCGATGTCGATCCTGCACTGTGCCCAAGAGCAGCAGAGCTGCTATTTCTCTCTCCCCATTGGTTTAGAGGTAGCAGCGGGGCTCCTGCTGCTGTCAATCACAGCCATTGAGGATGGAGCAAGGGGTGTGGCCCGAGCTGCACTGTGTGCATCAAGGGACAGAGTGCGGCTTGAGAGCAAGCCCATATGAGTGCCCCCCTAGCAAGCAGCTTGCTATGGGGCATTCAACGGGGGGAAGAGGAGTCAGGAGTGTTGGCGGGTACCCTGAGAAGAGGGACCCCCGGCTCTGTGCAGAACCATTGTAACCATGTTTGTTATTTAAAAAAAAATATATAATTTTTTTCTTTATAATCCCTTTCAAGCACCAGGCAGATTTAAATACACCATATATTCAAATTGTGGACTAATAATCATGAAATGAATGTAACCTGAGCCTGGAAAAAGAAAGGTGAGTAAAACAATCACTGTACAATGCCTGCCATCAAACACTAAGGCCACTTTTACCCTATTGTGTTATTGCATTGCGTGGACATTCATTTTTAAAAGCTTTTTTTATTTTGGGTAGAGTAAAGCTGGATTAGAACCCATGTCTGATTTTTATTGATATCGGTGTCCCCACTGTGGAAGTTTACCTCTCTAATGGTCCTTGTGACCATTGTCATGAGGACTGAATGTGATGGGAAAACAGAATATTGTTTGTTGTCACTGTAATTGGAAGAGGGGGAATCTTCCAATGGGAAACTTGTTCCAGGGACAACTGTCTACAAAAAGACAGTGGTTTAACCCTTTCCTACACTATACTAAACGTTCGGACAAAGGTGACCCTAGAACCAATCTGTTAATGTTTTTGAAAATCCACAACACAAAAAAAATTGTACAGTTTTTTAAAAGGTACCTTTTAGAGACAATACTTTTTACATAAAAATATACGTTTATTAACAACCAGATTAAAAAATGTTATGAATTCAACATGGATCCTAAAATGCTGCATGGTTCTAATAATAACCTATTACAGTGAAACCTCGGATTATGAGCATAATCCGTTCCAGGAGAATGCTTATAATCCAAAGTACTCGCATATCAAAGCGAGCTTCCCCATTGAAGTCAATGGAAACGAAAATAATTAGTATGGCATGCAATACCGCATGTGGCCAGAGGTTGGGGAGCGCCGAAGAGCCTCGGAAACACACGGAAAGGCTCGAGGACAGCTCGGCTGACCTCGGCAAACCTTGGAAAGGCTTGGGAACGGAGTATTTCTGAGTCTTAACGAACAAAATTTGGCTCCGCTCGGCTCCGGCGCCCCTCACTTCAGGCCACACGCGGTACAGCACACCGCTGTGGCTTGAATCCTGCTTGTTTTGCGAGACAACACTCGCAAACTAAATCAGGATTTAAAAAAATTCAGTGCTCGTATTGCGAAACGCTCATTAACCGCGTTACTCGCAATACGAGGTTCCACTGTATTAAGATTTCTCAGTCACCTGGAGTTAATTCTCACCCTGCTGCATGCTGGTCGTTTCTGCCCCCCTTCTATTGCCCCTGTGTCTGCCTGGGATATTGCCCTGTCTCTTTATAGGCTGCTGATTTTTTTTTAAAACAAACTAAAGGTTTACTTAACCACTTAACCCCCGGACCATATTGCTGGTCAAAGACCAGAGCACTTTTTGTGATTCGGCACTGCATCGCTTTAACTGACAATTGCGCGGTCGTGCAACGTGGCTCCCAAACAAAATTGGCGTTCTTTTTTTCCCACAAATAGAGCTTTCTTTTGGTGGTATTTGATCACCTCTGCGTTTTTTAGTTTTTGCGCTATAAACAAAAATAGAGCGTAAATTTTGAAAAAAATGAATATTTTTTCCTTTTTACCATAAAACGATTTTTTTCCTCTGTTTATGCCAATATGTATTCTTCTACATATTTTTCGTAAAAAAAAATCGCAATAAACGTTTATTGATTGGTTTGCGCAAAAGTTATAGCGTTTACAAAATAGGGGGTAGTTTTATGGCATTTTTATTAATTTTTTTTTTACTAGTAATGGTGGCGATCAGCGATTTTTTTTCGGTACTGCGACATTGTGGCGGACACTTTTGACACATTTTTGGGACCATTGGCATTTTTATAGCGATCAGTGCTATAAAAATGCATTGGATTACTATAAAAATGCCACTGGCAGGAAAGGGGTTAACACTAGGGGGCGGGGAAGGGGTTAAGTATGTTCCCTGGGTGTCTTCTAACTGTAGGGGGGGTGGACTGACTAGGGGAAATGACTGATCGTTGTTCATACATTGTATGAACAGACGGTCAGGCATTTCTCCCCTGACAGGACCGGGAGCTGTGTGTTTACACACACAGCTCCCGGTCCTCTCTCTGTAACAAGCAATCGCGGGTGCTGGGCACGCGCACGGGAGTCAGGGATGAGCGGGGGGGGGGGGGGCGCTTCAAGAGCTTCAGCTCAGACTTATTTGTAGGATGTCTGGTGTGAATGTCTCTCTTGAGGTAATTTCACACATTCAGCTAGTGGACGGCAACCTTTACATTATCCTGTAGGATATTGTGATACACTTGGGAATCCATTTTCCCCTTGATGATGGCAAGGGGTCCAGGTTCTGAGACAGCTAAGCAAGCCCAAATTATGACTTTTCCTCCAGCATACTTCACCATTGGGTTGATGTTTCGATGTTGGTAAGCTGTGCCCTTTTTGCACCATACATAGAGCTAAATGTTCTTCCCGAACAATTTTCTCAGTAGCATTAAGGTGGTCTTCGGCAAACTTCAGGCATGCAGCAATGTTTTATTTGGAGAGCAGCAGCTTCCTCCGTGGTATTCTGCCACAGACACCCTGCCTGTTTAAAGACTTACGAATTGTATACATATGAACAGAGATGTTTGCCAGTTTCAGTGATGTCTTAAAGCCTTTAGATGTTACTTGTGGGTTTTTCTTTACCTTATTGAGGATTCTGCATTGTGCTTTGGTTGGGCTGGGCTACTTTTCTAGGAAAAGTAGCCACAGTCATGGGCATCCGCTCCATAGGGCAAGGGGGGTCAATTGCCCCCCCCTGGAATCGTAAGAGACTAAGTGTTGAAGTCAGAGTGAAAAAGACCTATCCGATCCGTCCCTCCCTCCTCACCCCCTGGCCCAAGCATCGGATTGGCTCTGCCAACTGCTGCTCGGGCCTCTTTTAAACATCACCTGCTCCGTGATTGGCTGCTGCCTCAGCCTGTGTAAATGAACTTGTGCCTATACCGATGCGGCCGGCACGACGCCGGCTCCTCCCACAGGTCACATGAGTGGCGTGCAGTGGCCTAGACAAGATAGAATACACTGCCTGGCCAGTGCCTGCCCTGGGAAACCACAGGTAAGGACTGTTCTGCAATTGACCTTATGCAATGTCAAAGAGATATACTGGGAAGCTGGCCTGTTTCCTTCCTCCTCTGTGTTTCTTGCACCAGTTTACAACTAGTTAAATTTCCTTTATTTGCTTAAAATGCAGCAATAGCCCCTCCCCCCCTGCTTATTTGTACCGACAATATGGAGATAGGACTGCATGACAAACAAGAAAGTTTGGGGGTTCTTGGGAGTCTAGAGCAAATAAAAAAAGAAGTAAATAAATAAAAGTAAATAGATTGTTAATTCAGGGTTTTAGAAATGTGTGACTTAAGTGTTTTTATACTATATATATATATATATATATATATATATATATATATATATATATATATATATATATATATATAAACTCAACTTAACAAAAAAGGTCCATTAGGGTCAAGAATGTAATCATTAGTGGCTGTTACAGGTGTAAATATAAAGAAAAAACACTTACATTTCACATACATGCTAACAAGGTACATGCACAGGGCACCATGATAAATTGGGCACAATTATTTCACCTACTTTTTTTTTTTTTTTTTTTATTAAAGCAGGCCTGATTTATTACCAGCCCCCCCCCCCCCAACGCAAATATGACAAAGCCCCACCTCTTCATGACATTTTCAAAAAGGGACCGAGCATGGATGACCTTAAAATGATGCCCCCCCCCCCCTGGAAAAATGTCAGCGGACGCCCATGGCCACAGTACTAAACTTTCCCTGTCTATAGACATTTTGTCTAGCTGTCAACTGATGGATGCATGAAAACTTTGAGATTGCTTTTTATCCTTTTCCAAATTTATGCAGGTCAACTACTGTTGATCGTATGTATTCAGAGAGCAACTCCTTTGCGAGGCATGGTTTTAAAGTTTTCTTTATTTTGTAAGAAACGGCTTGGGGATCCATTCTGTATGATGAGGCCACAATGTAGTGCAATGGAAACAAGATTAGAGATTTTTGGGATAAATTCTTCCACAGACTTTGGATAGAAGTAACAGGTGCGGAAAAATTGGTCTTTGGGTGTCGATGGCGCGTTTACACCGTAACCCTATAAGAGGTACTCTTGATGAAACAAAAATTGGCCTTGCTGTCAAAAATTGCAATGATATGCACCTGTCAAACAGGTGTGGAAAATTTGGTCTTTGGGTGTCGGTATCACACTGTAACCCTATGGGCTAGTTTACACTTGCTTCAAAACGCTTTGTAAAAACTCTCTGAATGCCAGTCAAAGCCCCTGTCACTAAAAAAATGGTTAGCTTACAGTCCTGTTTACACTTTACTTTTGCTTGGTGCTTCGATGAGGCTTTGGTGGAGCTTCAAGCAAGCTTTGCCATAGACTTCAGTGAAGGCTTTGTAAGCTAACCATTTTATTTAGTGACGGGGGCTTTCACTAGCGTTCAGAGAGCTGTAACAAAGCCTGTCCGAAGCCCTTCGAAGCAAGTGTAAACTAACCGTTAATGTGTGTTGAAGCCAAAGCAAGTGTAAATGAGCCCTATAAGAGGGACTCCTGATGAAAGCAAGAATTAGCCTTGCTGTCAAAAACTGCAATTATTTGCACCTATGAAATGGGTGTTGAAAAATTGGTCTTTGATTGTTAATTGTGCCCATGAAATCTACACCAAAAACATTCTTCCAGATGTAAATCAACACCCACAACGCTAGGCAGCCTAGTCCTAAAGAGATTCCAAATCTCAAAAACACTTAATCAGTGTCATCGGGCATCAGGGATTTTATAGCTGCTGGTAATCCTGGACTGATTCATTTTGACAAATGTTAGACGGTCCATGGAGTCTGCGGACAGACGCATTCTATCACCAGTAACAAAACCTCCAGCAGCACTGAATGCCCATTTGGAAAGCATGCTGGATGTAGGGCAGCCCAGCAGCTCAATTGCATACTGGACAAGTTCTGACCAGTGGTTTAGTCTCATGACCCAGTAAGCCAGTGGATCGTTGACTGGAAAGCTCATCCATCTCTGTTTTTCGCCCCTAGAAAATCATCCACCATGTATTGCAGATGCTGCCAATGGAATGTGAAAGCTGACAGCCCTGGGTCGTAAGGACTCAAAAAAATTGTAAAAAATGCATCATACTTTTTCTCCACCACTTCTCTCTTGACCAACAGAAGCCTCAAAAATATGTTTACCGTGACACTGTATACTATCAAAGTCAGGAAAAGCATTTGATAAACTCCTCTTTAAGGTGTCCTCAAGAGATTTATTCTTCTATACTCTCTGTGGAGATGGGATGAGTTCTGAGACTTTCTCCTTGTAACGGTGATCAAGAAGGGTTGCCTACCAATAGACCCCCACAACCCTGGCCGGTGGTTGTGGGGGTCTATTGGTAGGCAACCCTTCTTGACACCCTCCCCATGTTGAGGGCATGTGGCCTGGTACGGTTCAGGAGGGGGGGCCGCTCTCTGTCCCCCCCTCTTTTCTTTGGCCGGCCAGGTTACGTGCTCGGATAAGGGGTCTGGTGTGGATTTTTGGGGGAACTCCACGCCATTTTTTTTTAATTTGGGGTGGAGTTTCCCTTAAAATTCACACCAGACCTGAAGGGTCTGGAATGGATATCTGGGGGGAACCCCACGTCATTTTTTTTTTTTAAATGTAGCGCCTGTGTACTTTCAGTCCAGGTGCTATTTAAAATTTAGAGGGGGATGAGAGAGTTAATTAACTCTCATCCAGGTAATTCATGCAAATTGGGCTTTTGTTTCAGCTGGGCTCTATTGTGTGTTCATTCTGTGTTCCTAAGGTGCTTTTCCACCCCGGGGCGACAGGTGTCGCCAGTGGAGTCTAGGAGGGAGTGCCTCTTGCCAGCAGCCAATTAGGAGGGGTTTTCCCTCGTGGAGCATGCTGGGGGAGGATACTTTAGGAGCGGATGCCATTCTGGCGTGGTGGTTCGTTTTCTTCTTGTTCCGGGTGTGGCACCCACCTTTAGGGTGACCACACATCACGGGCCCCGGCGATATGGCCTACCAGGCCGGGGCGCACGTGCTACACGGTGTTCTTGGTTCCGGGACCCTGATGGCCCGGAGCAACTGAAGCTATGGTGGGGCCCCAGCAATCGGCTGGGTCCCCAAATTCTGAGAAGAGATCCCAAGCGAGATGTGCTGTTCGGTGGGGAGTCAGTCTGAAGAGAGCCAGAGAGGCAGGCAATGCAACAGGGCCTAGACAATCCATCGGGGATCGAGGTGACCGGACACTGAGAGGTTGGATGTCAGCAACCTGTCAGTCGGTGACCAAGTGAGAGCTACCTGAGGGAGATTCAGGCACTAAATTCACTTCATAATTCTACGTTCGGGGGAAGGGCCTGTGGCAGAGGTTCTCCCCTGATATTCATTTGCATCAGGTCTGTGGCAGAGACTTGTTTCTTTCTTCCCAGTGCTCCAAGTAATACCCTGGCTTCCAGGTTGGTGTGAGAGGCCTGTCCAGGTACACTACACCCCCTCCGGCTGGAGGGGCAAAGAAAGTAAAGTGTCATTTTGAAGCAGGGCTGCTTATGTTCTGTTGGGCCTGAATCTGCTATTCCTCCTCCTCACCCATCTTTGATCTATCTACCTCCAGTTTACTGTTTGCCGTGTTGGGCAGTAATAAAAGCATAAGAAAGACACCCTGCTGTTTGGACATTCCGTCATTGCTACTCTCATCAACTATCCTAGACGTCAGAGCCATAGAGGTAACACGCCATCCCAATCTATAACCAGTGGCTCCTGCGGTGGTAGCGCTACATAAATTGACGGCAGGGCTCCCCTTAATATCCATACCAGACCTGAAGAGCCTGGTAATTGAATTTGGGGGGACTCCACGCATTTTTTTTTATGAATGAATTCTCCCTGAATAGCCGGGAGCCGACAATCCATTATAGCCGCGAGTCCGGTTTAAATGACTTTTTTTTCTTTCAGAAATTACACTTTGTGCAGAGACCGTTCTAAGTGCGGGAAACATGCGCTATTTCACATGCATACTTTACACCCCCCCCCCCCCCCCCGGTACAAAATTTAAAGGAATATTTCACTTTTATTGTTTCACGTTAAGCATTATTAAATTCACTGCTCCCGAAAAAGTGACCGTTTTTAAAACTTTTTTTTTTTGCATTGATACACGTCCCCTGGTGCAGGACCCAGGTCCCAAACACTTTTTAGGACAATAATTTGCATATTAGCCTTTAAAATTAGCACTTTAGATTTCAAACGTTCGAGTCCCATAGACTTTAACGGGGTTCTAAAGTTTACACCAACGTTTGGTGTGTTCGCAGGTTCTGGTGCGAACCGAACAGGGGGGTGTTCGGCTCATCCCTATTCGCTTTCCACAAAAAAACATACATCCTCAACAATTCCAGCAGTGTTCTAAAGCGTTTCACCACTCAAGTGGTCCTGTGCTGCCATCTTCTTCTCGAAGGTTTCCTCTGATGGGAGAGATTTACTCAAATTGGTGCACACAGAATCTGGCGCAGCTGCACATAGAAACCAATCAGATTTTCTTTTTTTTTTTTCTTTTTTGGCCAAAGCCTAATTGAACAAGCTGAAGTTAGAGGCCAATTGGTCACTATGCACAGTTGCACCAGATTCTGGGTGCACCAGCATTAGTAAATCTCACCACCACTGTCTGCACACTATTGCTTTATGGTTTCTTTGTTCTACTTGAAAACTGTAAACATTTAATAACAATGGATTTAAAAAAAACAAAAAAACAATGTCTGATTGTAAGAGGAAGTAGGTAGAGTGAAATAACATGAAAGTGGATTCAAAGGGTGAAGTGAAGGTACACTTTAAAAAGTCAAAATAAGAATAAAATAAGGAACATAGGGGCTACATTCTCCACCATGTTGTGCAGTATATCCAAATCAATCCGACACAGTCCCTTCCATTGTCCATACTGACTTCATTAAGGTGCTTAACCTTCATTGTTAAAAATTAGACCTGGCTGTACTGCACAGCATGGTGGATAAAAGTGAGGATACTGATTGGAAAAAGGGGCCCTATAACATGAGGGGTGACCAATGTATGTGAACTGTTGTAACTGTCAAGAGATAAGTCAGTATTACTGGAGACCATTTTCTATTCTGTTACATGCAATGCTGGAATCTTATGCCGCGTACACACGGTCGTTTTTCGGCATGAAAAAAATGTCATTTTTCAACATGTAAAAAAAAAAGACATTTTTCCAACTTCATCATTAAAAACGACGTTGCCCACACACCATCATTTTTGAAAAATGATGAACAAAGCGGGGTGACGTACAACACGTACGACGGCACTCTGAAGGGGAAGTTCTATTCACCTTTGGGCTGCTTTTAGCGGATTCCGTGTTAGTAAAAGACGATTCGCGCTTTTTTGTCTGTTACAGCGTGATGAATGTGCTTACTCCATTATGAATGGTAGTTTTACCAAAACGAGCGCTCCCGTCTCATAATTCGCTTCTGGGCATGCACGGGTTTAAAACGTCGTTTTAGCCAACACGATCATTTTTTACAACCCAAAAAACGACATTAAAAAATGCAGCATGTTCTGAAAAATGATAAAAAAAAATTCGAAGCCGAAAAACAATGTGAAGCCCACACACGATGATTTTAAATGACGTTTTTAAAAATGACGTTTTTTTTCATGCTGAAAAACGACAGTGTGTACGTACGCGGCATTACAGTTATACAGCAGTCATAAAGTGATAGAAATGCTACAATTAAATTTGAAGTCATGACCATAAAAGTGTCTGAAGTCCTGTGAGTGCATACATTCTCCGCAGTCTATACACTGCCTGGAATTTCCTGAAATGCAATCACACCTAAAGTTTCTATACATACATATCTTTACTAGAAATACATGATCAGACACACATAGGGTCCAGGTACTGCATGAGGAGTATACCCCGGGATACAGGAGCACTGAGCTGGGCACTCACAGCCTGCATGGAGCAGTTATACTGTATACAAGTTTTCTTACCTTGTATTATCTCTATGTACTCTCCTCTGTAGTCGGGAAGGACTAGTTGCCCTATTGCACCACACGTGTGCTATTTATCTTTTCCACAGAGCAGCCTACACTACGCATGACTAAGTAGAATGGGTGTGTGTAGTCCTGAGTACACTGTTCTCCCAGACAGTGGGGGAGATTTACTTAAACTGGTGCACACAGAATCTAGTGCAGCTGTGCATAGTAACCAATCAGCTTCTAACTTTAGTTTGTTAAATTAATCTTTGAGAATAAAACCTAGAAGCTGATTGTTTACTATGCAGAGCTGCACCAGATTCTGTGTGCATCAGTTTTAGTAAATCTCCCCCAATGAGTAGGCTTGGACAGTGGTGGGAAAGCTCATTGTGAACTGCATGCTTTATTCCATTCGCAAATATACCTCCTGACACTAAAACAAGCCACTATATTACTCTCAGACCTTTAATACAGGGAGAGGATTTGTGCTGTGGTATTGGAAGGGGGGCGGGGGTTGGGTGAAGTGGATTTGTACTAGAAGATAGATTTAGTGAGTAGGTGAGAATATGTGCTAGGAGGGGGAATTGGGGGAGTGGAAGAGGATTTGTGCCGAGTGGGATTTGGAGGGAAAGAGTATTTGTACTAGTAAAGGGGCATGGGGGGTTTTGTGCTGAGAGGGGAAGAGGATAGGAGGGTGGATACATTGTTCTAGAAGGGGGAGATGATTTGTGCTGGGAGGGTTGATGGGGGGGGGGGGGTGGTTGGAAGGGAAGGAGCATTTGTATTAGAAGGGGGATTTGGGGAGGTGGGGAGAATTTGTGCTGGGAGTGGAAGAGGATTTATGGTAGAGGGAGTTGGGATGGGGAAGATGTATGATAGAAGAGGGGAGAGGATTTGTGCTGGTAGGGGAGACTGGAGGGGCAGAGGGAGGGGTAGTTTGTACTAGGAGAGATTTAAGGGGGTTTGTGCCAAGAGGGAGCATTTGTGGGGGGTTGTGTTGGGGAGGGGGATTTGTACTAGAAGGGGGAGAGGTATGGAGAAGACTTGTTCTGGGAAGAGAGATTTTGAAGGGAGAAAGTATTTGTGCTGGGAGGGTAGACTGGGGGGGGGGATTTGTGCTGCATGCTTTCTGTTTTGTGCTCTTGCCGATGTCTTCTGCGCATGTGCACTTTAGAAAGGGCACGATCGTGTAGTTTCTAAAGGGGTCATGGCGTGACTGGCGGCAAACACGCGCATGCGCGGGAGTGACTTCACGCGACTCCGGACAGTCACAAAGCCGGAGTCCGCGGCCCAGAAGGAAGAGTGCCAAAGATGGACGCTTCCAGCCAGTGGGGACAGCAGTGACATGGCAGGCTTCATTTTCAGCCAAGTGAAACATCAGGGTTCACATCCTCTTTAATGCTTATATAATGGAACCATTTTTTTAATAATGATTTTGCTGAGGTTTGTATGTGTTTGTGGGACTCTTACTTGTGTGACACAGCAATAAATAGTTTTTGTTTACCTATGGCCCTACATCAGCCCCACTGTGAACAGTTTGGCCACTCAATGTTCACTGCAGCATGCACAGCACATTACTGCTCTCCTTAGAGTGCCCAAAGATGTTACAGTTCTGCTACAATTCTAGCAATGCCCCTTTGAGGGGAGGTGCCATTTTCTGTACCCCCCCCTTTCTCTTGCTCATCACTGAGGTGAGCAACTGTAGTCCCACATCTGTCAAAAGGAGCAGCGGCCCATTAGCTGCTGGAGGGAGGATTTTGCTCTCCCCTCCCTCCAAAAGCAACCTTACCTCAGTCTCAGTGGAGTGTCGCTGGGCAATGAGGGCAGACTGGCCTTCTTGTCTCCCCTTGTCATGTGACATAATACATGACCTGAGATTAGGAGGAGAAGCTGCCTTCTTTTCTGGCAGGTGTCATGCTCAGGTGTGTGGGTACAGAGAGGGTGGGGGACAAGTCAGTCCCAGACCTCCCCTCTCCTCCTCAGAAATCCCTTCCCCCAGACTGTTGGCTACCCCACTAAGTTAGGGCTTGTTTATACTTGTGGTAGTGGTAGCCATCTGAAGAGCGATCTGCAGTGGTTTCCTTTTTCAGGGGGCATTTGACAGGCACTGAGGAGACGCTATGTCACCTCCTCGCCACCTGTTTTATCCCCTAAAATCCAATTTCGCTGCACATGTCACAATTAGTCCCATCCCTCCTCCACATAAGGGGGTGCAGTCTACCATCTTTGCTGTGGGCACTGGGTGACCTTATCCCAGTACTGCATGTGGCCAAGCGGTATCCTGAGGGATTCATCAGTCTGGTAATGAAGCAGACTTGCTGAACTTTTTAGGCTCCTGCATTATGTATAATTAGCTACTAATGTGCGTGATAACAAGGACCATCACACAGTTGATTTAAGGCCTGTACACACGATCAAACTTTGACAATTGTCCATCGGACAAACTTTTTCATCGGACAAAATGTTCGCTGCTAAGACAAACTTTCTGGAAACAAATGTCCTACATCGGCTAATCCGATCGTGTGTACACTCATTCTCAGAACCGATGCTAAAGATCAGACAATAGCACAAGTTGCCCAAAGGGTGGCGGTAAAGAGCAAAAAAAGGGATTTTTAATACAGCTTACCTGTAAAATCCTTTTCTTGGAGTACATCACGGGACACAGAGCAGCATATTCATTACTATGTGGGTTATATGGAGTACCTTCAGGTGATGGACACTGGCAATCTCAAACAGGAAATGCCCCTCCCTATATAACCCCCTCCCATAGGAGGAGTACCTCAGTTTTGTAGCAAGCAGTATGCCTCCCAAAATGGTCCCCAAAAGAGGGGTGGGAGCTCTGTGTCCCGTGATGTACTCCAAGAAAAGGATTTTACAGGTAAGCTGTATTAAAAATCCCTTTTTCTTTCTCGTACATCACGGGACACAGAGCAGCATATTCATTACTATGTGGGATGTCCCAAAGCAATGCTTACAATGAGGGGAGGGAGAACATCTCCAAGACAAAAGGATTTAATTTAGAGATATACTCAAATCATAATAAATCCAACTTAGTTGAGAAAAATAATTTTAAATATTAAATTTAACTCAAAAGGGAGCCCCCGGAATCCGAGGGTCTCAAACTGCAGCCTGCAGTACTGCCTGCCCAAAGGCTGTATCAGTATTCCTTCTTACGTCCAACTGGTAAAATTTTGTAAACGTGTGGACAGAAGACCAGGTTGCCGCCTTGCAAACTTGAGCCATAGAGATCTGGTGGTGTGCTGCCCAGGAAGCGCCCATGGCCCTAGTAGAATGAGCCTTTAATGATAACGGAGGAGGCAACCCTTTCAAGCCGTAAGCCTGAGTGATTAACTGCTTAATCCATCTTGAGATGGTGGACTTTGCAGCTGCCTGCCCCTTCTTGGGCCCATCCGGTAAAATGAACAACACATCTGTTTTCCGGATCTTCTCTGTAGCTTTAAGATAGGCCTTCATGGCCCTGACAATATCCAAGGTATGCAGCAACCCTTCCTTTCTGGAAGTAGGTTTAGGAAAGAAGGATGGTAATACCAAATCCTGGTTTAGATGAAAACTGGATATAACCTTTGGTAGGAAGGAAGGATGAGGGCGGAGAACGACCTTGTCCTTATGCAAAATAAGATATGGTTCCTTACAGGATAAGGCGGCCAGTTCCGACACTCTTCTGGCGGAAACCATGGCGACCAAAAATACTAACTTCCTTGTCAGTAGAACCAAAGGAATTTCAGCCAACGGCTCAAAAGGTTGTTTCTGTAAACTTGACAGAACAAGATTTAAATCCCACGGACAAAGCGGGGATTTAACTGGAGGATTAATACGTAAGACCCCTTGAATGAAGGTCTTAACTAGCGAGTGGGTGGCCAGCGGCCGCTGAAACCACACTGACAAAGCCGAAATCTGTCCTTTGATTGTGCTTAATGCCAGTCCTTTATCCACTCCTAGCTGGAGAAAACTTAATACTCTATCGATGGTAAATTTGCGAGAAAGCCATCGCTTGGACTCACACCAGACTACATAGGCCTTCCAGACCCTGTAATAAATCACCCTAGAGACCGGTTTCCTGGCTCTGATTAGGGTAGAGATTACTTTCTGAGACAGACCTCTACCCCTGAGAATCAGGGATTCAGCTTCCAGGCCGTCAAATTTAGATGCCGTAAGGCAGGGTGGAGGATCGGACCTTGCGATAGCAGGTCTGGCCGTAGAGGAAGAGTCCAAGGGTCTCCCACTACCATCTTTAGGATTAGTGAATACCATGCCCTTCTGGGCCATGCTGGAGCTACCAGGATGACTGGTATGTGCTCCGCCCTGATCCTGCGCAGCCGGCGGGGTAGTAACTGGATCGGGGGAAAAACATAAAGAAGTTTGAACTGATGCCAAGGGTAAACCAGCGCATCGGTTCCGCAGGCCATCGGATCCCTTGAGCGGGATATGAACCTGTCTAGCTTCTTGTTGAGTCTCGATGCCATGACATCCACGTCCGGCACTCCCCATCTTTGGCAGAGTGCTTGAAAGATTTGTGGATGTAGAGACCATTCCCCCGGCAACAGAGTCTGGCGACTTAAGAAGTCCGCCTGAAGATTGTCCACTCCTGGAATGAATATTGCCGATATGCAGGGCACATGAGCCTCTGCCCATAGGAGAATCAAGCTCGCCTCTCTCTGAGCGGCTTGACTCTTGGTTCCCCCTTGGTGATTTATGTATGCCACGGCCGTGGCATTGTCTGATTGAATTCTCACCGGGAACCCCTGCAATTTGGACGTCCAAGCCCTGAGGGCTAGTCGAGCAGCTCTGAGCTCCAAGATGTTGATGGGCAACTGCCTCTCTGGCTTTGCCCAAGTACCTTGGCGAGTGCAACCATCCAAAATTGCTCCCCAGCCCGTCAGGCTGGCGTCTGTGGTTACTATCTTCCAAGCCACTGGGCTGAAAGACTTCCCCTTCACTAGATTCTGAGGGTCTAACCACCAACACAGACTTTGTCGGACTCTTGAGGAGAGCGGCAAAGGGATATCCAAGGCCTGTGGCCTCCTGCTCCATGCTGACAGGATGGCTGCCTGCAGGATGTGAGTGTGGCTCTGGGCGTACGGTACCGCCTCGAATGTGGCCACCATCTTGCCTAGTAACCGCATACATAGGCAAATAGTTGGTTCCCTTTTGCTTAGAACCAGTAGGATTAATTCCTTGATGGCTTTGACCTTCATCAGAGGTAGAAACACTCTTTGTTGTTCTGTGTCTAACCTCATGCCGAGATATTACAACTGCCTTGTGGGCTGGAATGCTGACTTGTCTTGATTTAGGACCCAGCCGAACCTCTCGAGGTATTGGACCGTGAGGGCCACTGCTCGTTCCAAGCCAGGAGACGAGTGATCTATGACTAGGAGGTCGTCCAGGTACGCTAGGATCGTGACCCCTTGGATCCTTAGCTTGGCTAGGATAGGGGCTAGGACCTTCGTGAACACCCGGGGGGCCGTAGCCAACCCGAAGGGAAGCGCCACGAACTGGAAATGACGCAAAGCCACCATAAAGCGTAGATATCTTTGATGTGGCTGATAAATTGGGACATGAAGGTAGGCATCCTTTATGTCTATGGAAGCCATGAAGTCGTCCTTTTGGAGTGTGGCAGCTGCTGACCGCACGGATTCCATCCGAAATGAGCGGACCTTTAGGTATGCATTTACCATCTTTAGGTCCAAAATTGGCCTGACATCTCCATTGGACTTTGGGACGATGAATAGGTTGGAATAGAAACCCAGCCCTTGTTCTAGGACTGGTACCTCCATTATTACTTCCTGGGAGAGTAGGTGATTTAATGCCGTCATTAATGCGGCTCCCTTCTCCGGATCGTTTGGAATCCTTGACTCCTGGAAATGAGGAGGAGGAAACCTTAGGAAGTCTAATTTGTAGCCCGTGGCCACGGAAGACCGTACCCACTTGTCGGGAATGCTGGCTTCCCAAATCTCTGAAAAGAGACGCAGCCTTCCCCCCACCTTCGTGGGTGGGGGCGCCCCTTCATAAGGTCGGCTTGGGGACTGGCCTTGCTGGTTTGCGAAACCACTGCCTCTTGCCTCTAGCAGCCTGGCCCTGTGATCTGCTGTTGAAGTTAAAGTTTGATCTTGCAGGAGGCCGTCGATACTGTTTGGCATTAGAGGGCCCCTGCCCAGGGGAGTGCTGTCGTTTAAACGCAGGCCCCTGAAACTTCTTCTTGGTTGGCAAAAGAGTACTTTTGCCGCTTGAAATAGTCTGAATGTATTTATCCAGGTCTTCTCCGAAGAGTCGTCCTCCATGGAAGGGAAATCCTACCAGGAGCTTCTTGCATGGGGGCTCTGCCTCCCAGCTCTTTAACCATAAGAGTCTTCTCATATGGATAAGGGATAACGATAAACGTGACGCTTGCTGGATAGAATCCTTAATCGCATCTACCGTAAAGCGTATGGCCCTAGGGACATCCGAAAATTCTTCTGCCTGCTGGGCAGGAATAAGTTTAAGCATCTGCTTAGCTTGATCCGATAATGCTTGTGCAACCCCAATCGCAGCCACAGCTGGCTGCACTACTGCCCCTGCAGTAGTGAAGGAGTTTTTAAGTAGTGCTTCCAAGCGTTTATCAACCGGATCCTTGAACACCTGTATGTTTTCTACAGGGCATGTTAAAGACTTGTTAACACATGAGATGGCTGCGTCCACCGAAGGGGTTGCCCATCTCTTGGAAAATTTATCTTCCATAGGATACAAGGCAGAGAATCTTTTAGGTGGTAAAAAGACTGTCTGGTTTGATCCAATCTTGGAACAAAACTTCCTCTAGCAGAGGATGGATCGGAAAAACTGCGTTGTTTTGAGGCGCCCTTAGTGAGCCCAAAGCTGAAACAGTCGATACCTGGAGATCTGGTGTTGGCAAGTTGAAAGCACTATGGACCAAGTCCGTTAAGGCTTGAACCCAACAGCTCTCCTTTTGGGAGACTGCCCCAGACTCCTCTGTATCCGAATCCTCGATCCCCGAACCTGCTTGGTCCTTGTCCAAGAGGTTTTCCAATTCTCCTGCGGAAAGGACCTCCTCCTCAGAGGGTCCATGCTCGGGCGACGGAGATCTATTCCGTTTCTTGCCCCGCAGAGCCATGGTTATCATCTTTTCCATTCTTTTTTCCATCTCCTTTAATGAGGTGGACAATACCTTGTCCGTGACCATCCTAGGGTTGGACTGACCCGAGCCAGCTCCAGCCCCAGATCCCGATGGCCCCAAGGCTCCCTCTCGGGAAAGCAGCGGCATAATTTTTTCCGAGACCTCAGATTCTCTTGTACCCTCTGACCCGGATGCCATGGTACAATACCGAGGTACGCCCGCTAACTTGTCGGTGTTTGGAACTATAACAATTATTGTCCAAAAACCCGTTTGGGGGAAAAAATGCCTTCTCTCCCTTTGATGGATTTTCTCTTTTTCTTTTTTTTTTTTTTTTTTAAACCCAAGAAAGAAAAAACATTCTGTCCCCCTTAGTAGTATTGCCAAAAAACTGCTGAGATAGAAAAGAACAGCCTATTTCTAGACTAGACAGTCTTATGAAGACTGTAATATCTTTTTTGGCCACTGTGTGTCCTCGGCGCCCCGTGCTGCCGCTCTGGTCTCTTCCTCCTCAGTTCCAGCATAAACTGAGCTGATGGAACGAAAGGAAGGGCCGCCCCTTCCTTAAACCAACTGACCCGCCCTTCCCCCCTCAGCTAACGGCGCGAATTTGCGCTCATAAAACGGGGACGCGCGCACGCGCCCGCCGACGGGGGGGGGGGTGGGGGGAAGGGAGCCCACGAGGAGGCCAGCGTTTGCCTGTCATCCAGGCTAGGAGGAAGAAACCCATGCAGCATCGCCTGGAGGCTTGCAGGTAAGCACAGCTCTCTTAACACACACACACAGCCACTCAATGCTTCAATACTACTAGGGAGGTCACCTCTTATGGGGAAATAACACATAAAGCCATCCTATCATTAAGATATGTGACTTACTTTGCCAGATGCAGCGCATAACTTTAGGCATGTCCCCTGTGACCCCCCAGAAAAACCTGCTAAGAACCAAGTTCCGCAAGTTTCCCCTCACTTACCTGCTCCATGCCGCAGGACTTTGCCAAGCAAGAGGCCCAATCTTCCCCCATCTCCGTGGGGCTGTCTAGACCTTCAGGCCCTGGGTTCCTATGAAGGATCCACTGTCCTGGGCCCATATAGCACTCTGGCAACAGAAACATTAGGCCCCCAAAGGTTTCTAAGTTCTGGGCCCAGGGTCCAGCTCTCTAAAAAGAGAAGCATTATGGGCTATACCCCAAGGGTTTGGGGTCCGGTTACTGACCACTTTAGCGCTGAGGCCTTTGGACAGAACCGGTTAGCTCACCTAATCCCAAGGATGCGGAGGCAAGCTAAACCATGACCAACACCTAAGACACTGGCGAAAAAACTGAGGTACTCCTCCTATGGGAGGGGGTTATATAGGGAGGGGCATTTCCTGTTTGAGATTGCCAGTGTCCATCACCTGAAGGTACTCCATATAACCCACATAGTAATGAATATGCTGCTCTGTGTCCCGTGATGTACGAGAAAGAAAAACACGTAGTACATCTATTACGTCACTACGTTTGTGTTTGTTTGCTGTGTGTATGCATACCAAGTTCACGGACAAAGCCCTTCGGAGCAAAATCCACAGAAAAGTCAGATGGAAGTCCGATCGTGTGTATAAGGCTTTAGATAGAATCTGTACTGCACACCCTCTGCAAATCCATATGTATGTACAGGGCTTTTTTCAGGGGGAACTTGGTGGAACTCAGTTCCACCACCTCTGGCTCAGTCCCTTGGGTGGGGGGGGCTGCTCACCACAATCACTTGTAAACACAGATGTCTGTTTTTTTAGGGTTGTCCCGATACCACTTTTTTTGAGACAGAGTACAAGTACCGATACTTTTTTTCAAGTAATCGCCGATACCGAATACCGATACTTTTTTTTAATGTCATGTGACAGTGGCGGTATTTTTTTGTTACTTTGATTTTTTATTTTTTTTTGGGGGGGGGGGGGGTTGGAGTGAATTGTCAGTGTGTTTGTTTTTTTTATTTATTTTTATAAATATTTATTGCAATTTTTTTTTTTTTAATCAGCCCTGTTGGGGGTGTTTGGTGAGATATCAGGGGTCTTAACAGACCTCTGAAATCTCCCCTTTAAGACAGAGAAAGGGACTAAGGACACAGATTCCCCAGTCCCTTTCTCTGTAGCCTCAGCTGAAATGAATGGAGGGAAGCTCCTCTCCATTCATAAACTGAAGCATCGTAAACACAGGTTACGATGCTTCAGTTATGTGAATAGACAGAGTCAGTGATCACTGACTCTGTTCATTTGGAAAAGGTAGGAGCCGGATTTAGCGGCTCCTACCTCCGCTCTCCATCCTGACAAATTGAGGGGGGAGAGCGGCACGGACGGGGAGGGGGGGGGAGAAGAGCGACACGGACGGGGGGGGGGAGAGAAGAGCGGCACGGACGGGGAGGAGAAGAGCGACACGGACGGGGGGGGGGGGGAGGAGAGAAGCGCCGCACGGGGGGAGAAGAGCTGCACGGAGCACAGGGGAAGGAAAGACTGCACGGAGCACGGGGGGGGGGGGGGGGAAAGACTGCACGGATCACGGGGGGAGGAAAGACTGCACAGAGCACGGGGGAGAAGACTTGCAACTCCCCTGCCTGCCCAGGTATCGGGTGAGGCATCGGAGCATTTCCCCCGAGTACTAGTATCGGGACATCCCTAGTTTTTGTGTTTACAAGTGACAGCTCTGCACTCTGTATGTAACCCCCCCTAAACTCAGCACTTTGTATGTAATGCAATCCTGGTATTTAATGCCCCTTTAAGACCCTCCTACGGTTCGTGAAATTTGACTGACCACTCCCACTATTTGATGTGATTTGGAGGGTGTGTGTAGGGGAGGGGTTTGTTGGGTCGCGGTTAAGTTCCAGCACCTATTGTTTGAGAAAAAAAGCCCTGTGTATGTATAAGTATTATAAACTGCATCGCTCCCAACTGTCCCTGATTTTGAGGGACAGTTCCTCATTTAGAACAAAGTCCCTCTGTCCTTTCGTCCTCATTTTACAGTGATAAATCCTTCATCAATTTCTAAATTGCTGCATTCGTAAATTTCAAAAGCCAATATAAAAAGGAGAGCAGAGACGGCAAGAGAGCCAAATGGAAGCTTTTTAATACAGCTCTTCTGAACACTCAGTGCCCAGACAGATTTCCAGTGCCTTACCTGCTCCAGAAACACATCTGAAAATTCCCTAGCCCATGGAGAAACTCCTGAAGATGACCAGAGACAGCCACAGAAACTCACAGAATTTCAGCCCAGGTCAACACACAGCAGCTCCTGTCATGGTGGTGAACAGCCACATAGAGGAAACCCTACTCCACAATGCAGCACATCAGATCAGTTGCAGCATTATGCATTCTGCTGCATAGTGATATTAAGGGCTTTTTTTTAATTAAAATTAAAAAGAAGTTCTACTTATCTGCTCTGTGCAATGGTATTGTACAGAGACTCCTCTTTGGCAGTCCCCCACCAGTGCTCTCAACTCCTTATTGTGCCCCTTCAGCAAGCCAGATGCTGAAGGGGCACCTGCACAAGCATGCGTCTGAGCTGAGCTGTGTGCATCCATGGACACACCGTGCAGCTCAGCCACGTGCCCCCCCCCCTTCTCACAGGATTTGACCGACAGCAGCAGGGGCCTATGGCTACCACTGCCCCCAGTGTCTAACTGGAATTGCCTCTTGCAGGCAAGTGTATCCACTGCCTGGTTCCTATGATGATTTTCATATGGGAAAAAAAACCGTACAACAGGGAACATTAATGGTTCAGGCTTTAATTACATAACTGGTCAACATGTTCATCATTTATTCTGAAGTGTCATACTGTACACAATGTTACAATGGACCAAAGGGCAAAATGATTTTTCCATAGTGAATTTAGTAGCTTTCACTAGATGTGCAATTTATTGAACAATCGTTTTTCAGAGGAATGCTATTCTTTACGTTAAACAAATCTGATCATTTGAAACAATCAAAGCTACTGTTTAATCAAGAGATGGTTTAAGTGTTTGGCTGGCATTACTGAATATGCACTGCTTTTAAAGCATATTTAAACCCAAAAACAAAAGTGTAATATATTACAGATTACCATTTCATAGATGCCATGGCTGCATTAGTTTTCAGGCCAAAAACACTTTTTTTAGCAAGTACAGAAACTACCTTCTGATCTTGGCAGAAATAGTTCTCTTGTTACTTCCTGGGCAGGTGAAAAACACAAAATCCCTATCCTTGTCTAAACTATTAGTTCCATCAATCCACCATGTAATGAACAGGAACAAAGGTGTTTGAAGTCCAGCTTGTGTGATAACCATGTGACTTCCATAGATACAATGAAAAAATAAGCAAAGCCTCTGGTTTATCTGATGAAAAGAAAAAGCAGCCATTACATATAAGGACTGGTAAGCTGCAATATATTCAGTTCTTGTTTCTAGGTTTAGATATGCTTTCAGGTCCTTGGTCATTTTTACAAAATGTATTTCTGTTGTGCTTGACCTTAGTTCAAGATATTTGTGCAAACCTTTAAAATTGTACAGTACTTTCAGATGACATGTCAAATACTTTTTTCCAATGTTCCATTCCTTCAACATTTTACTGTAGTGTATTTAGGATGCTTTTTGTTAACAGGCTCCGTTGCATTGACGATTACTATCCCCTAAATACAGCTTTTTCCAAAGCATCTGGCTCTTCTGAGTATTCTACGTGAGACGGGTAGTTGGTACAGTCATAGCGACCACATGTCCTTACATATTTTAGAAAGTCTGGAGCACCAGGACACACAACATTGTCTGCTAACAGCACCGATCCTTTCTTGAGTAAGCTGGAGTCCTGCAGGGAGTGAAGAAATCAGTTATCCATCTAAAGTGGCTACAAACATTCCCGGTTTCAATTATTAATCATAATGAAAAACAAGGTGATGCCAACACTAAAAAATGCATAAACACACAGGCAAGCCTTTTATGATATTATAATGAAAAAATGAACCTGTAGTACACACAGCAGCTTGCTAAGGCCTAATAAGTACATGTGAGCCAAGCTGCATCAAAGTAGACCTTCAGAAACTCAGCTTGGAAGTGATGTGCTCTGAATATAGGAGTTAAATAGTAAGGGCAGTCCTCTGTGCTCAGAATAGGCCCCATTCACACTTGCGAATGGGACCATTTGCAATTAGATGTGGGAGACCCAGCAGGGTTCCCTTCAACTAGCTGCAGGTGGAAGGCCTATTGAGTACAGCGGGAGGCCAACTGCTCCCGGAGCTATTCTTGGCCTCTCCCATGTAATCCCGCAGTGGTCACCTGTGAATGACGCCTGGCGTTTAGCCTGGGCTCCCACACACAGATTTGCAGGTCATGTAAAAAGCATAGTATTCCATGGCTTTGGTTCACACCTATGTGTTGCAAATTTGGTGCGAAAAAAATAAAAGTGTCCTGTGCGTGTTTGACTTCTGGTGTGATGCACCTATGGTGCAGTGCAAATTTTATCTTCATAGGCTTCAGTCGAACTTGCAGTAAACTCGCAGCACACAGTTCACATCTCTGAAAATTGTCTGCCTCTTGAAATTCACAGTAAATTCGCACCCGTCTACCACAAAACGCAAGGCAAATTCACACCTCACACAGGAAACAAAAATGGATCAAATTCGCAGTACATCACAACGCAGTAGTGTGAACCTAGGCTTAAAGCATTTGTTACCCAAAAAAAAAAAAGATCCTGTTCCTTTAAAGCATGTTAAACAGCAAAGTGCGTGTGCTGTGTAATTTGGCTCCCTGTAACACCTGAAATACCTGGCTGATCGTGCCAGTTTCTGCCCTCCCTCCTGTAAACTGACCAGTTTACCATGGCTGCTGAGCCCTGACACGTGGTCAGTTTACGTGTCTCCGTCAGCTGCAGCCCTGCTCTGTCTTCTCTGTAACCCCCCCCCCCCACCTGTTAGCTAGTCTGTGTGTGATCCGCACCGCTCTGAGCAGTGCACACATTACTGCACACAAGCACTGCCAGCCCCACTGCTAGTAAAACCTGTAGAACAAGAGACGATTCACACGGAGATCGTGCTTTATCAAAACCACTATTGATGAAGCACAATCTCTGCGTGATATGCATTAACCTTGTTGTCTCTTGTGCCCATGTTTATATATTTTTTATTTTTTTATTACAATATTTTTTTATTGTTTGCATATAAAAAAAGGTACAAAAACCGGTACACCATCGTGCATAGTATATAAAAAAAATACATAAATTTTCCCCCTATCTTATCCTCCCCTCTTTCTTTATAACATTGTGAATAAGTGAAAAACCTCTTGATTCCAAACTGTCTTACCTCGCCTCTAAACCCCCCACACACCCCTCGCCCACCCACTCTCCCATCACACCGTGAACCAGTTTTTAAAGTTGATATACTTCGTTAGATGAGTCTTCCCCATGAAGGGATGCCCGATAGCGGGTTAAGATATTTATTAAGTTTGAAAGACGACTGTCATCTTCTTATATAGAACATCCTGTTTCGTCTAGCCAGGGTTTCCACATCCTCACAAACTTTCTATAATTGCCCTGTCTAGTGAGTGTCACTCTCTCACTCCAAATCATTGTGTTAATGGTTTCAACCCAAGATTTGACAGTGGGTGGCATCTGGGCCTGCCACCTCCACGCAATTAACTTCCTTGCCTGGAAGAGGCATTTCAGTACCACTTCAAGGGAGATGGCTGGCACTCTATTTTTCTCTATGCTGCCTAATAAGCATATCTTAGACTCAGCTTCTAGCTTAGTTTTTAAAGTTTTATTTATTATGTCAACCACCTCCTCCAGTATCTAAATAGCTTTGGGCATTTCCATAGCATGTGGATAAGATTGCCTGTCGCTCTGCACCTTGGGCATTCGTCAGTACTTCTCCACCCGAGATTGAACATTCTCCTGGGGGTATAGTATACTCTATGCAAGAGGAACAAGTGTGATACCTTCTGAGATGGGGAGATCGAGACCAATACCCCCCTCCTCAAGATCGCACTCCACTGTTCCCTGGTCATTTGACCCAAGTCTTTCTCCCATCCTGTCCTGCTCTTAATGGGGCCTGCCCTACTTATTGTTTTGGCTCCTATTCTGGAGTACAACTCAGATATCAGGCCTTTAGTTGTTTTTGAAGGTTATTTTCAGGAGGGTAGGGGGCGAGGACCATACAATGGGTTGTAACCCAAACTGGGCTTGGATGGCGTGTCGGATCTGGAGGTATCTGTAAAATGTATTTGTTATGTTAAATTCCTGTTGCAAGTCTGAGAAGGATTTCATCTGTTCTCCATTGTACAATTGGTTTAAACGGCTTATCCCTTTTCTCTCCCATTCTTTACATCTCTCAATGTCTTTTAATTCTCTTAAGTTTTGATTGCACCAGAGAGGGGCAAAAATTGTTATTCCCTTGTAGCCCATCAATACTTTTGTTGTTTGCCACACTTTAAGGCTAAGTTTTATAGTTGGACATCTATGGACAAACGAACCAGCCTCAAGTGCCTCCACTATTGTCCTATGTGGTGCCCCTGTTAGCATCAATCTACCGTAATTCCCACCAATCCGCAAGATGTTGTAGCTGCGAAGCTAGAAAGTATGTTTTCGGGTGTGGTACTGCCATTCCCCCCTCTTTAGCTGGTAACTGCATGATCTGGAGACAAATCCTGGCTTGTCCCTTCTTCCAAATTAACTCTCTGAAGAGGGATTCTATCCTTTTGAACCATTTTTGATCTATCCAGACTGGGGAGTTATGGAGGATATAGAGTAACTGGGGCAACCATAGCATCTTTATTAGATTGCATCGCCCCGCTATGGTTAATGGTAGTCTACACCAGATGTCTCTTATGTTCCCATTTAGATAAAAGGGGGATTAAGTTATTTTGGACAAAACTATTGATGTCCCTCGTGATCCATATCCCGAGATATTTCATCATGACTACTACCTTTAACTGAGGAATTCCGTGAGATATCTGGACACCAAGGGGGTCAATTGGCAGTAGTGCTGACTTTTCCCAAATAATGACCAACACGGAGCATAGCCCAAACTCGCCCACTGTTTTGATCACATTTTTGAACGAGGTTTCGACGTCTCCCAAAAAGAAGAGGACATCGTCCGCAAACAGTACGATCTTATCCTCTATAGTCTGTCTACGGAACCCCCTGTATATCTGCTGTTTTTCTAATTTTAATGGCTAATGGTTCCATCGCCAGAGCGAACAGAAGGGGGGAAAGGGGACAGCACTGTCGCATTCCTCTCTCTATGTTTATATGATTTTACTTGTAGCGCCCCCTTAACTTTCAGTAAGGGCACTACGCTAAAGTTAGTGGGAGAATGAGAGAGATAAGTTGCTCTCATTTTTAATTTGTTAAATTTGGCTGTCGCCAAATCTGGATTGTTCTGTGGGTCAGTCTGCGTTCTAGTGATGCGGTTCCATCCCTGGGCGGCAGGTGGCGCCAGAGAGGTCCAGGCGGAGCCGCTTCCTTTCAGCAGCCAATTGGAGGAGTTTTCCCTTGCGGGGCATGCTGGGGGGGGGGGGGGAGTATTTCTGTGGCGGAGGCCGTTGTTCTAGGTTCTTCGCGGGTTCCTGGTTCCGGGTGCGGCACCCACCTTTAGGGTGTGCGCACATCGCGGGCCCCACCACTATGGCCTACCTGGACTGGGGTCACGCGCTACGCAGAGTTCCTGATTCTGGGCCCCCCCTGGCCTGGAGCAACTGATGCTACCAAGGGGCCCCAGTGACTTACTGGGTCCCCACATTTACTGAGAAGATCCCAGGCTGTATGCCGTTCGGTGGGAATTGGCTTGAGGAGAACCCGGAGGCAAGAGGGCTTGAACGAACCATCGGGGATCTGGTGACCGGAACATTGACAGGTACACTTGCACTGTCAACCAGTGACCCTAACACAATTTACTGGGAGGATTTGCTCGCCTGTTCAACTCAAATCTTGCACTAGGCCTGTGGCAGAGGCCCCAATATTCAATCAGAGCCAAGTCTGTGTTAGAGACTTGTTTCTCCCAGCAACCTTAAGTGGCATTCCGGCTGCCAGGCCTGTGGCAGAGGTCTGTCCGGAGGTACTTCACCCACTTTGGCTGGAGTGGCGACGCATTGATACAACTACAGAATAGCAGGATTGCTTTTCTCTATCCAAAGCCTGATACAGCAAAGTTCCTTTATTTCATCAACCTTTCCTGTCTACCTCAAGTTGATGTTGGTCGTGTTGGACCAAAGAAATAAAGCATTTAGAATACTTCATCTACCGATTGGACATTCAATTACTGCTCTACTCACTACCTTCACCCCTAGACATCACGTAGAGGTAACTCAATACGCTGATCCCAAAACAATCAGCGGCTCCTGAGGGGGTAGCGCTACATACTATTTCAATAAAAGACAACATTGCATCGTGTGGAAATGCAGCCGATCGTCCTCTTTTGTTCCATGAGTTAACTGCTGGCAGTGGCAGGGCGTGCACCCCGAGGCAGCATGCTGTGAAGATTATGGTCTATTCAACTCACCTGTGAGCAGCGATTATTTTCACTAGTATATACTGTATGCCTTTTTGTAAAAATCTTCTCCCCAACCAGTGGTCACGCCACTGTTGCTCTTTTCCTCCAATGTATACACTAGAGAGGGAAGTCACGTGACCGCCCAGCAGATGTCAGAGGGAGATTATGGCTCCTCCCTAGTGCATAGTGGTGGAAGAGAGCGATCGATGTGACCGCAGATCGGGGAGAAAAAAGGTATTTGGAAAAATAATTTTACAAAAAAGCATGCAGTATATACTACAGGTTATACTAGCAGTGGGGCTGGCAGTGCTTGTGTCTTAACAACCCCTTTAAGGGCTCATGCAGACTGCAACTCCAAAAAAAAAAAGCTGCTTTTACAGGCAGTTGAGTTTTTATTTCAGCTTGAAGAAATCTTTTTTTTGGGCTCTTTTGCACGTTATTGAGATTCTTTGAGCATAAGCTTTTTTTACAAACCCTTGCCTTAGCTCATTTTTCCTATTTTTACTTTTTTGTGTTTGAGCTTCTTTTGAGCTTTTTGGTGCATTTTAGCGCACTTGGGTGTCTTTTCTGCTGGAAAACTCATCTAAAAAACGTAAGGTTGGTGGGGTTTTTTTTTTTTTGCTTGTAAACGCCTGAAAAAGCCATAATGTGCATTGAGACATCGGGTAACATGGAGGGGAGTTTCAAGGCAGAAAAAAAATGTTTAAAAGCCTGTAGGAGACACTTTAAACTGCAGTGTGCATGAGCCCTAAGTTCCTAGAAGCTGTTCTTAGAATTTTTTCTGCTCCTAGAAGCTAAATGGTGTTATCCTATGTGTTCATGCACACTACTTTAGGCTATTATCGTTTTTTGAGCTTCAGCATTTAGGAGCAGTAAAAATTATTTTTTGTAGGTTTTTGGAGCATTTTTCCAAAGTCAGGACACCCACTAACACAGCTCCTTTCTCTATCTGCAAAATAGAGAGCGTCCTGACTCTCCTGTAGTCCAAGGGAGGGGGCAAGAAGAAATAAGGACAGTTAAAAGCAAAAATAGAAGGATGAGGTAAGTGAAGAACTACACTAAGGTAAAGGAAGCTATTTAGGGGGGGGGGGGGATTGTACATTTACAACCCCTTTAAAGCGGATGTCCGTTGAAAAAACAAATATTAAAAGCCAGCAGCTACAAATACTGCAGCTGCTGACTTTTAATATTAGGACACTTACCTGTCCTGGAGTCCAGCGCCATCCGCAGCAGAGGACGAGCGATCGCTCGTCACTCTGCTGCCCCCCCCCCCCCCCGCAATCCTCAGTGAGGGAACCAGGAAGTGAAGCGCTCCGGCTTCACTGCCCGGTTCCCTACGGCGCATGCGCGAGTTGCGCTACGCCTGCAGATTGGCTCCCGCTGTGTACTGGGAGCCAAGTGTTCCCAGAACACAACGGGGGGACGGGAGGTGACGTCATGCCCGCAGTCTGCCCGAGACTGTGTGGCCGGAAGTGGATGCAAATACCTGTTTTTAGACCGGTATCTGCACCCCCCTCCCCCCTGAAAGGTGTCAAATGTGACACCGGAGGAGGGGAGGGGGTGGTTTAAGGGCATTTTGACACAGGCTGTCAGTTTACACAAGCCTAGCTCTAAAAAAACAGGACGTGATGGATCGGAGTGGGAGCGGTGTTAAAATTGTATTTTTGCTTAGTATTTTAAGAAAAAGGTCCGTAATGGAATCCTCCATAATTGAGGGGTTCACACTATATGTGGAGCGGCTCGCAGCAGGGGGTCCGGTGCATCCCCGTTTACCATTTCAGGTCTGAATTGGATCCAAATTTTTGCCTGAATTTCAGACCTGAAATGGACAGGCGCACAGAACCCTTCAGCAGTGCGCTCTGCGTTCGCCCAGGAGATGTGTGATTCTGTTCTATTGAGAGCCAGTCACGCTCTCCTATCATGTGAATCCAATTCACATCAGCGTCAGCCCAATCTTTTATAATCACTTTAAAATTAAAATAAAATGTGTTCCCATTTAAAAACGGAATTAAACCCATCAATTTAGCGGTTTCAAAAAACCGTGCCGGGAATGTAACTCACATTGGTTGTGTTCTCAACCACACTGTCAAGCCATCAAATGGCTGGTGTTGGTATTTGCTGGCCAAACAGAGGCCAAGATGGCAGAAAATGATAGGAAGGGTTTAGTTTCACTTTAATCTTTGGTTAACCTTATGATCCTAAGTTGCAGAGTACACTTTATTAAAAAATAAACAGGCTCATAGCAGAAATATAAAATTGCTATGGTACATGAGGGAAGGGGGGTGTGGGCACATACAGGTACAAGAGCTGAAGTGGTTAATGAGCACACCGGTTTGCTTTAAACTGTTATTTTAGAACTACAACAAAAATACCACCAGGGGTATATATCTGAATGTTACTGCAGATCTCTTGAAAGGCTTGGCAGAAAAATGTAATGTGAGAACTGTAAGGCCAGCTTCATCCCAGCATATGAATGGCTACATTTGGATCCATGAACCCACTCCTGCCTGCATGTCAAATTTTGACCTGTGACTGTCTGTGCTGCTGGTGTCTGCATTTACATCTATGGGCCGTCTGCATGCAGCTCGGAGGTGGATGCAGACAGAAAAAGTGCCCTCACACAGACAATGGAACCAGGGGCAGCCCATCCATTGGGGGCACAGGGGCGCCACCTCCCTATCTATGCGTCCGGGCCCCTAATTTACATTCGGGCGCCATATGCATGGATTCCAATGGGGGGGGAGCACGTGATTAGAGCCAGAGGCTCCAATAGGCTTCAAAAAAGGGTGGGCTTGTGGCACAGGCACTGCGCCCCAAACCCACCCAGTTGTGTGACAATATTTGCCATTTTCACACTGAATCTCCTCCCTGCCAATCAGGAAGCGGGTCATGAAAGGTCATTGACCAAAACGACAAGTGATCCTATTGGACCACGGCAAGGAGAGAAGAGGATAAAGGAGATGTGGAGATGCAGGGAATGAAGCAAGGGAAGTGCTGCCTGGTGGTAAGTGCGGGGCTCATCGACTGTTGCCCTCCCCCCCCCCCTCCCGAAATATACAGCCAGATGCCACCTGACAGGACTCCTTACCTGTCTGAAAGAGCCCCAACACCAGTGCTAAATCTGTGAAGTGAACAGTAAATGAATTGCATCCTGGAAGAAGAACCCCTAGTCTAAAGCCTCATACACACGATCGGATTTTCTGCGGACAAAGCATAGGACTTTTGTCTGAAGGCATTGGTCATGAACTTGTAATGCATACAAACGGCAAATTGTCAGCCAACACAAAACAACATGGTTTTTCAGCGCTTTAGCGCCAGCCTTTGGGCAACTTCTGCTAATGTTTTATGGTGAGCATTGCTTCTGAGCATGCGTATTTGTACTTTGGAGTTTTGTCCGACGGACTGGATAATCCGACAATTGTTGGCAGACAATTTTAAAGCATGCTATCCCGAATTGGCCGCAGAAAATCCGCCAACAATTGTCAGATGGAGCATACAAATGGTCGGATTTTCCGACAACAGCCTGTCATCACACAATTCCCGTTGGATAATCCGATCATGTGTATGAGGCTTTAGATTAGTCAGCATTCAAATAAAGCAGTACTTGGCCCATGTACCCCATTGCAGCTCAAATTCTATCAAATGTTTTCCTAGACAATTATTCAGCAGCCTTAATGAAGTTACTTACTTCCAGTAATTTGGTGTCCGCAAGGTATTTGTCCTTAAAATGATCAATAAACACAAAGTCTGCATGCTCCACACCATAGTCTGTTCTCAGCCTTGGAATGATCGTCTCTGTGGATCCTTCTATTATCTCTATCTGGAGACGTACGTGTTATTGATTTCATATTGAAAGTTACAGCCAATTGGTTATCATCGGTTCCAATATCAGAAAAACACAAGTGCAAGGAGTATCATTGTATACACAACAGTAAATGTGAACATGAGCAACTGATATCTGTGACAACACATGGGGTACACAGTATAAATTATAGTAGAGATGTAAAGAAGGCAAAAACATTTACCACTCCAGTTTTCATTGAGGTGTATTTACTAAAGTGAACAGTCTACTCATTTTGTTAAAGTGTATGTAAACCAAAAAAAAAAAAATTTCTGCTTACGAGGTCCCAGATGTAGTGGCTACATTCGTTTTTGGTTTTTTTTAGGATTTTCACCTGGTAATCCTGAAAAACCACTCAATTCCTGTCTCTGCATGGCTACTTTATTTTAGGTCTGTCCAGAGATATTCAATCGGTTCAAGTCTGGGCTCTGGCTGGGCCACTCGGGGACTTTCACAGAGTTGTCCCGTAGTCACTCCTTTGTTATCTTGGCTGTGTGCTTAGGGTCGTTGTCCTGTTGGAAAATGAACCTTCACCCAGAGCAGGTTTTCATCAAGGGTGTCTGTACATTTCTGCATTCTTCTTTACCTCTATCATGACTAGTCTCCCAGTTCCCACCGCTTAAAAACATCCCCACAGCATGCTGCTGCCACCACCATGCTTTACCTTTACTGTAGGGATGGTATTGGCCAAGTGAGGAGCGGTGCCTGGCTTCTTACAGACATGACGCTTGCCATTCAGACCAAAAAGTTCAATCTTTGTTTCATCAGACCAGAGAATTTTGGTTCTCATGGCCTAAAGATTCCTTGTAGAATTTTGAGAAAAATAATGACTTTAATCAATTTTGGAAAAGGCTGTAACAAAATATGGAAAAAATTAATTGGGTGAGCTTTCAAAGTCTTGTGCAGTGCTGTGCTGATGGAGGTCTGGATACGGCCAGGTGGCACACAGCAACTTCACTCCACTTACCACTACACCTGGGGAAGCGGACCTTCCTGCCCCCTTGTCCCAGCCCTGAGTATACCCCCTGCTTTTCCCCAGTTCCATTGGTAGCAGCAGCAGCGCAAATTATGCTGCCACCAATTAATCTGGGGAGAGGGCATTTTTACAACGTGTAATTATAACCCACCTTTCCCCCAGCTTCATTGGTGGCAGTGTTAGTATTTATAAATCCAGATTCAGTGATGACATGCATTGTGCTTTGCTCAAACATCTCCTGGCCCCTTAATGTCTCCAGAATAGTGACATTGGTGGCAACTAAACTGGCAGTACCTTAAAGTCAGCACGCTTGCATACACTTTCTCCTCACCAACACCTACTAGTTCTGATGTCAGAGTCGGCATTGTCTGACGTTGAATCACTTGATAGAAGGGAAGGCAGAAGAGGGGTGGCACAACACCAGCAGCCATGCAGAGATTTATGGAAGGCAAATGATCTTCAGGATCAGAAAGACAACCTATACATGAAGAGTTCTCTCATTCAGATTGTCAGCTCTACCCCGAGTAACAGGACTGATGATTTTACACATGAAGGTCCATGTGGCTATCCAGACTACAATACAACTATCACTGCATCAACACATTTCAAAATACAGAAACATCTCAATTATTAAAAAGCCATATTCCATATATTATTTCACTAGTAGGCATTTTGAAGGTTTAGGGGTTTCCATCATCCAGTGGTGTCCACACGCTAATACCAAATACGTTTAATTAACTGTCAGGAATATTAAAATGGCCAGAAGAAAACCCCTGTAAAAGAACGTCAATTCTTATATTTCCACAGCCTGTGCTGATCCATTTATGAGTTATTGTCTGCTGCAATCTTCTGCAGAAACCATCATGTCTGGAAGTACCAGTCTCCTGGTCCCCTGCTACACTCACTGGTCTTCTTGAAAACTTCTAAGTCACTTCTTTGTGTAAAGTGGTGGTTGGCAGGTGGAACCAATGAGTGCAGACACATCAGTTCTGCAGAAGATTTCAACACACAATTGCTTTTGATTGGAGTGACCTTTAGTGGCATGCGTAGCCCCAGGCAGGTAGTGCCATAGTTGGGATTCAAACTGATGACCCTACTGTTGCTAGGCAGAAGTGCTAACCACTGTGCTGCCCATAAAGATTGGGTCCCAGTGAAACACATTGATTAGTATCTTGTAGTCTGCTTTAAATATACCGAATCTAATACTGTATATACAGTGTGTGTGTGAGAGATAGATTATATATATATATATATATATATATATATATATATATATATATATATATATATATATATATATATATATATATACACATACACATACACACACAGTATGTGTGTGATATCTATATGTGTGTGTATTTTCTGTATCCATTCTTTGGCATGGCTCTTACATGTAAAGCTTTGTATATTATGTGATATTATTTGTAGTTTTAATACTCCTGATGGGGTCCCCTTTCCCAAGAGACCCCCAAGAGAGTGGGGCATACACCAGCCATGCAAAGAGTCCTGAGAAAAACAAGGAACTGCATGGTTGTTCACCATCTACCAAATGTTTTATCAGATTTTTGATCAGCCAATGGTTTCATTACATGGCAACATTACATAATCTTTAAACACCATTTCGTAAACTGATCACGTTATTTTTTAAATGTTTTTTTTATAGACTATACCTTGTCCTTGAGTCCACCAAATTCAATCATCTCCCTTGCCACAGCAGCATTAACTGGGTTCATCTCGATGGTGATAAAACGAACGTTAGGCTTTAGCAACCGGGCTATGCGAAGAGCAGAATACCCACAGTATGTGCCCAGCTCCAGGACCAGGGATGGGTCAGTTTCTTTGAGCACCTTATCCAGTATTAGACCTGTTACACAAATATCAATATAAATGTTGAGGCACATTCATCACAAAAATAGCTTACAGCTGAAAAAAGAATGCCCCGTACACACGATCGGAATTTCCAATAAAAAAAAGTCTGATTGACTTTTTCCATCGGATTATCCGATCGTGTGTAGCCCCATCTGAGTTTTTTCTTCGGAAATTCCGATGAATTCCATCAGACTTTAGATATACAACATTGTTATTTTTCCGATGGAATTCCGATGTGATTTGACCGGGCAAAAGCCCAATTATGTGTACGTGGCATTAGATGCGAGGTGGACAACAGTTGGGATTAAATCAAGCTAGGTGATTGGCTTTATTTTACATGTTTAGGTTTAAATCTGTACCTGTGTTTAGCGTAGAGAGTAGAGAGCGATATCCATTTTCTGCATACCAGTTTAATTTAACCACTTGAAGCCCAGGCCAATTCTGACACTTTGCTCCTACATGTTAAAATAATCATTTTTTGGCTAGAAAATTACATAGAACCCCCAAACACTATATATGTTTTTTTAGCAGAGACCTTAGAGAATACAATGGCGGTCATTGCAACTTTATCTCCCACAGTATTTGCGCAGCAATTTTTCTAACACTTTTTTTTAAAATAAACATGCTTAAAAAAAAACAAAAAAAAAAAACAGTAAAGTTAGCCCAATCTTTTTGCATAATGTGAAAGATGAAGTTACGCTGAGTAAATAGATATCCAACATGATACGCTTCCAAATTGCACACGCTCGTGGAATGGCGCCAAACTTTGGTACTCAATTATCCCCATAAGCGACGCTTTAAAATGTTTTACTGGTTACATGTTTTGAGGTACAGAGGAGGTCTAGGGCTAGAATTATTGCACACCTCACATGTGTGGTTTGAACACTGTTTTCATATGTGGGCGGGACTTGCGTATGCATTCACTTCTGTCTGCGAGCACATGGGGACGGGGCACTTTAAAAAACTTTTTTTAATGTGAATTTTACTTTTTTTATTTTGACACAAAAATATATAATTTTGATTTACTTTCATTCCTATTACAATGAATGTGAACATCCCTTGTAATAGGAATATGACATGACAGAACCTCTTTACCATTGATATATGGGTTTATCAGCCGAAGCGGCGCCGTTTTTTTGAATGCAGAGGCCGGGCATGACGTCATAACATCGCTCCCGGCCTCCGACGATCATAGAGACTGTCGACAATATGTGGTCCACCGGAAATCTCTATGATCACAACCCGGGGCCGGTGGAGGGGGGGTGTCCCCTTTCGCCGCCAGTAAGAACTATCAAGCAGTGGAACAGCTGCTATGATTTTTTATGGTGCAGGGAATCGTCGGCTGAAAACGCCAATATCTGAATGATGCCTGTAGCTGCACCCATCTTTCATATGACGTCCACTGGGCGCCAAGTGGTTAAACCACAATTGCACCCACATTTTACACTTGTTAATGAAATGCAGAGCACAGTATGGAGCCTCCAATGTCCTCTGTCTTAATGCAGAGAACACTCCCAGATAACAGGATAGCCATACCACATGTCATTTCAAAGTCACAGGACATATTTCCTCGTCCTGCCAATTTTTCTCATGCATCAGAATAAATGAGGGCTTCACTTGTTTTAGAGTTCCAAAGCAAGCTGGGCACAGTCTCTTATGACAGTAATGGACACTTTTGGTTACTTCAGTCTCCTGACTATTGGACACAAGTAATAACCTTCATTTCCAGAACAATTGCCTGACCATATTCTGGAAAAAGCCATTTGATTTGGGGAATTTCTGAACCCAAAATCTCAGTACCAGAAAATAGGCTTCATCTGTGCCAATACAATTACAAATGTTTCTGTGATAAGTTCCGGTAGTTATCATTCTAGCAGGTACTGTGAACTTTTACCAGAAAGACTTTGGAAAAATTGCTCTTGAATTTAGAGCTTTGCAGTCATGTAATAAATGATAAATCAGTCATTTTAAAGAGTTATAACTATTTGTATCTATAAAAGCTATATTAAAACCATAAGACTGGGTTCACACTATTGCGAATTGGATGCAGGGTTTCTCTGCATCCAATTCGCATAGCAGGGGATTGTGACCGTCTCTTTATGGAGCCAGTTCACATATCTCCGCAGCGGCTCCAGTGCGAATTGCACAGGAGTCCTGTGCGTCGTTTGGTTAGTTTCAGGTCAAATTCAGCCATAAATTCAGGCTGAGATCGAACCTAAAACTAAATTGTGACTCTTTGGATTCCTGCTGTGAGCCTGAGTGTGCTGCAGTGTGAACCCAGCCTTCGAGCTAGTGCAGATATTTGACAGACCAAAATATGATGGATTTGAAAAGTTGTATAGTCCTGACAAGCTGAAAACATCTTAGTCTCCCACGTGTACTGTATTATAAGAAAAGTCAGTTCTGCATTGGCTATTCTACTTTCCTATGCTCTCTCGTAAACATACAATACCCATCTTAACCTAATATTGGGGGAAATCAGTAAAGAACTACTGACCTTTAACTACTTCTGGAACACCGCATGCCGATATACGTTGGCTGTTTGAAGGGATATCCGTTATGGCAGCAGCTAGCTGCCATAACCAGATATCCTCTTCAGCCGCAGGCCGGTTTCCGATAATGGTGGTCTCTGCCTGGATTTGCCATTTTTTTATTGCATTTTAGTCCTTGGAGGTCTTTTTGACCCCAAATCTCATATTTAAGAGGTCCTGTCATGCCTTTTTTCTATTACAAGGGATGTTTACATTCCTTGTAATAGGAATAAAAGTGACAATTTTTTTTAAAACAGTGTAAAAAATACAAATAAGGGGCGTGGCCTGACGGCATGGTGTGAGGAGTGTTGTACAGGAGCTCCGCTCGCCAACGATCCGTAACTGATCATCCTGGGGCTATAATTGCCTGCTAAAGCACTTAAAACTAGGTACACTTACACTCTCACCCGTGGGGAACCTGTCGCCGCCGAAGAAAGCTTCCGATGCGGTCGCAAAGCTTGCCAAATACCGGCTTACAGAGAAGGAGGCTGGGGAGGAAGATGGCGCTGGCTCCTCTGCTCCTGTGGACTCGGCGGCAGAGAACACGGCGCAGGGGGGTTAGAGGCAATCTTCGACTGCAAAAAGCTCCCCGACATGCAAAATTGAGGAAGGTCGATGTCTCGCTTATCTGTCAAGACCTGCAGAGGCTCAGGGAGAGGGTCACTGAGACGGAGACCCGAATTAGCCACGTGGAGGACGAGGTGGGCGCCATTGCAGATCGCGGGTGAGCACCTGCAACACCAGCTCACCATGGTCTTAGCGAAGCAGGACGATATGGAAAATCGTCTCAAGAGGTGCAACCTACAGTTCGCGGGCCTGCCTAAAGCTTGCGGAGGGCCTGGACCCTCCATCGTTCCTGGAAAATCTGCTGGTCACTACTTTTGGGCGAGCTGAATTCTCTACCTCCTTTGTGGTGGAAAGGGCCCACAGGCTGGCAGCTAAGCCTCCCCCTCAGGGCACACTGCCGTGAACTTTCATCGCCAAGCTGCTTAACTTTCGTGACCGGGATGCTGTGCTTCGCCCCACCAGACTGAGGGGGAAACTTCCAGAACGAGGACAAGGTTTTCCCGGACCTCTCTGTGGATGTCCAGAAAAAGAGGGCCCTATTCTCTGAAGCCAAGCACCAGCTGAGGATCCGCCACTACTCCTACGCTATGCTTTTTCCGGCTAGGCTCCGAGTTTTTGGGAGGACAGAGCACACTTCTTCAATACGCCGGAGGCTGTTTTTCCTGGACTGAGAACGCGCCGCCGCCGATCTCTTCTCATGATGACTGGTTTACGCCCGGCGATGAGTATTGTTTCATGAACTTCCTGGATCTTGGAACTGTTAGGATCCCACCAGGTACTGTTTCTGTTGCCCCCTGCCTATATCCTCCGGTACATTAGTTGTCCCCTGGTGGGATTCCCCTGCCCGGTGTTTCGCTGTATCTCCCCCCCACTCACCTTTTGCTACCCATTTTGCTCCTATTCCCATATATAACACCCTGGATGTGCTCCTCTATGGTCCCCCCCCCCACTCTCACCTTTTGCTACCCATTTTGCTCCTATTCCCATATATAACACCCTGGATGTGCTCCTCTATTCCATACGTGGAGGAGTACAGACTGTAGCCCCATACTGTGGTCTTATGATGGTGAGTTGCTACCCGTGTGACATGGTCTCATCTCCATATCCTCATGTTTTCCCCCTACATGTAATCCTGGAGATCTTAGACCGGGGCCTCATTTCTTGCACTGCTGCTCGTTTTACAGCAGATAATCGTCCCTCTAGACGCGGGTGTCCTTGCGGACCCTGTCATTTTTTTCATTACCTGCAACGTTTGTTCTTATGTACATGCCTGGTTTCCCTGGTCGGGCTTGGTGGGCTGCTCTAGCTTATTGCTTGGCGTGCTACCTGCCCGGACACCCCAGTGTATTATATTGTTTTTTTATACAGTTAATTGCTGGGTTATTTTTTTATGTGCTGAAGAGAATGATACATTGCTGCTTGGGTGGTGTTGCAGGTGGTGGGCAGCGTACTGGATGGAACTATGCTTTTTTTTTGTTATCTAATGGTCTTGTGTGGATTCCTGGCCCTGGCGATCCGGGTTCTGTGGGCAGTGTCGGGGGCCCCCCTATCTTTGGGGCGGCATTGGACGCCTGTGCGCAGGCTTGGGTTGTCTGGGACACTAAGGCTGCATTCACACCTAAGCGACAAAACGCCCGACGCGGGACGCTCTTCTGCCGCTAGAGGGGAGAATTCCCATTGCTGTCTATGGAGATGGTTCACATCTCATAGGCGCGCAACGCCTGTCGCCTGAAAAAAAGTCCCGGACCCTTTTTTCACGCGACAGGCGCGTTTTCCCATAGAGAGCAATGGGAATACTTTAGGGAAAAAAAATTGAAACATTTGTACTTGCGGCAAATCTGCGCTACACGCGAACGCGGCTGTCGCTTAGGTGTGAATGCAGCCTGATACCTGTTACGGTTTGTCATGCCCAACGTAAAGTTTATCACATGGAATGTGCGAGGCCTTAGGCCTGAAGCGTAATGCTGTCCTGTCTTTTCTAAAAAGCACAGTGAGCAGAGATTATGGTGCTGGTGGACTCGCCTAACGGGTCAGCTTATGACGACGCTTAAGAAACCGTGGGTGGGTTGGGTATACCAAGCTCCACATACTATCAAATTCCAGGGGGGTTGCTGTGCTGGTGGCTAAGACTGCACAGTTTGTGCTGCTTCTGCTCCAGTCTGATCCTCATGCCAGGTTCATATTCCTGCATGCTAAGGTGAATGGTCTGGAGGGTGCTGTTGCTGGATGGATATATATATATATATATATATACATATATACATATATACATATACATACACACACACACACACACACACACACACATACACATACATACACATACACATACACATCATATATATATATATATATACACACACACACACACACACACACACACACACACACACACACACACACACACACCCTTTCCAGTTCACAGTCCTGACTGAAGGCCTGGCGTTTATTGTCTCCAAAAATAAAAAAGGTAAAAAAAAAAAAGTAAACGCACCCCGTCCCGCCGAGCTCGCGTGCAGAAGCGACGCATACGTGAGCAGTGCCCACATATGAAAAATGGTATTCAAACCACACGTGAGCTATCACCGCGATCGGTAGAGCGAGAGCAATAGTTCTAGCCCTAGACCTCCTCTGTTACTCAAAAAATGCAACCTGTAGAATTCTTTAAACATCGCCTATGGAGATTAAGGGTAAAGGTTTGTCCTCATTCCACGAGTGGGCGCAATTTTCGAAGCGTGACATGGGTATTAATTTACTCGGCGTAACATTATCCTTCACAGTATAAAAAAAAATATATTGGGCTCACTTTACCGTTGTTTACCGTTGTTTTATTTCTTAACTCCAAAAATTTTATTTTTTACCAAAAAAGTGCGCTTGTAAGACCTCTGCACAAATACGGTGTGACAAAGTATTGCAACAACTGCCATTTTATTCTCTAGGGCAGGGGTAGGCAACCTGTGGCACTTCAGCTGTTGTGGAACTACATTTCCCATGAGGCATGATGGGGTTTGGCAGTTACAATTACTCCCAGAGGCATGATGGGATTGGCAGTTAGAATTACTCCCAGAGGCATGATGGGATTGGCAGTTAGAATTACTCCCAGAGGCATGATGGGACTTGTAGTTCTGCATTAGCTGGAGTGCCACAGGTTGCCTACACCTGCTTAGGGTGTTAGAAAAAAAGAATGTACAATGTTTTGGGGTTCTAAGTAACAAAAAAAAAGTTTTTAACTTAAATTTCAGAAAGAGGCTTGGTCCTTAAGTGGTTAAAATGGCCTTTGCCATTAGCCTAGCAACCAGTGGGTGGAGCATGATCGGGAAGCTGTGACGCTAGTCCCCCATTAGGTTCGCTCCTGCCTTGCAATTGACTGCAGGCAGTGGGTGAATTTTATAGCCAATAGCAAGCAGCCCATCGGTTAAGGATCTGCCTACTGCTTGCTGTCAACGGGGAGCGGACGGATGGGAACTAGTGTCTGAATTCCCATCAGGTGCAAAAACACCCTGCCACTGCACTGTTGGCACTTCCTTCCTGCTGCTGCACAGGTCCATTCCATTGAGGCCAGTCTCAGCGCGCCACCACAATTGGCCCAGATTATATATGTCTACAAAAAAAAGTACATTAATCTGTCACCCCGCACTGACATTTGTTTTGAGGATGCACGATGGAACTTTAAAGTGTGTGAGCTCCTCTATGTCTTAAATTTATAAAACATTTTATAATTTTTCTACCTACCGTTCTGTTCACACCTGTGTTTTAAATGTAGTTCTTTAAAAAGAAATCCTGCTTGCTGCATCTTTGATGTGCTTACCTGAAAATGCGTATCATGCATGGTAACATGCTTAAAACGCAAGGAACATACACTACACAGAAGTGAACGGCCCTTCAGTTTATGCTTCTATGAGTATATGCTTTTAGAACATAACCTATAATATCCTGGTGCATATTACCTTTTTCATCGCCCACATTCATGGCCATTCCTTCTGGCTGCAATATTTATCAATATGATCCACCACACTTTGAGGGTCGCCTCTCACTGCATTCTGCTTCACAAACTCCAGGATCCTCTGTTCCTTCTTTCCAGCCATTGTTGTTACAGAGGCTTCTCTTCGCTGACTTTGATCTGTCATATAAACATATATAGCAACTGAGCACACTTAAGTTACTGTTAGGGAAAATATGTCATGGCTGTGTACCAATACAATTCATCAGCAACACATAAATATGAAAATGGAGTACAGGCCTACTGAATGCTACTAAAAGCCCTTCCTTGAAGACCTCCAATTAACCACAATGCTTATTAAATTATAACTGTATACATATCATCCTGAGATGCACTCTACTCACAGAGCTACAGCGCTGTAATGCGCAAAGCTTACTCTCACCTAGGCTCAAGTTTAGGGGTTACAATTATTTTACAAAAGTTACAAAACAATTAGGAAACGGGCAGGTAAAAAAAAGGCAAGATATTGTGTAAATGAAATTCCAGCTTTAAAGGTTCGTTTTAATATTTCTAAATGGGTTCCTTTAAGCTAGTGCATTGTTGGTTCAATTACCCTTTTCTTTCGATTTCCCTTCTAAATGTTTTTTTCTTGGCTTCAGTAAAGACTCATTAAGGAAGGCTATGGTTAGATGATGGGGGCAAGCTTACTGAGGAGGAACAGGAAGTGAGAAATTCAAAGAAAAAAAACATTTAGAAGGGAAATCGAAAGAAAAGGGTAATTGAACCAACAATGCACTAGCTTAAAGGAACCCATTTAGAAAATATAAAACGAACCTTTAAAGCTCCAGGCAGGTACAAAGACTCCATATATTCCTGTTGACATACTATTCGTAATGAAATATACATAACCCGAGCGTGGGAAAGGAAGGGCAGTACTATTGCATTGCACAAACCCTTCCAAGGCCACGTTTACGCTATTGTGATAATTTGTGGGGACAGTCATTTGCATTTTTTGTTGACTTTGGCTAGAGTAAAGATTACCCTGGCTCTAATCATTTTCATCACTATTGTCATCAGAACAGAATGTGACAGGAAGACAAAATATTGTTAAAGATCAATCTAACTTGAATGGTGGGGGAATCTTCCAACGGGAAACTCGTTCCTTGGACAACTGGCTAAAAGGGCCTTTTTTTTCCCCCTGTCTCAGAACAGAAAGTAATAAAAACAGAATGGGGGTTTACCCTCTCATTCTATACTAAAATACCAACACTCAGGGAGTAAAAATTTGAATTTTTCTGAAGGTTCTCAGTGTATTTGATATCTTGTTGATATATTGTTGATATATTGTTGTAGTTAGTCACATTCAAATCGACTTGCTATGAAATATCTTTAACATTACAGAATATTGCCATGATTTGATATATTTTTTCCGATTTTTTTTTCCACTGAATCAAGTGTACTTACTTTTTAAATTACCAATTGGACTGTTTACATTTGCCCATGAGACCAACGAATCTGTAAAGATTGTTTGGTAGCTGGTTTGTATATAGTCTATAGGCACCTTTGAAGCCTCGTACACATGCTTACCTGTCGCCGTGGAAACCCGTGCATGCTCGAAATGCCTGACACATGCACGTAGCTTCCAAGGCATAGGTAGGGTGTAGCTAGATGGTGGCATCGGCATTGAATGTGACGAGCGCATGCTCGTCGTAGTCGATGATGTTACCGCGTCTCGTGCCATTCAAAAGAAGGGCGGTTCTTTGAATGAAGTGTGTGTACACTCTGCCCGGCAAGAGAGACTTGCCAAGAATCTCGTCAGGAAAAACGGTTTTTTTTCTTGACGAGATTCTGGGCCGTGTGTACAGGGCTGTAGTGTTTCGGAAATCTTGACAGTGTGATCCTAAGGACTGCAGTAGGAAAGGCTGCCTACAATCAAAGTAAAAAAAAAATTCTAGCAGCTGCTGTCTTGCATATTTTTATATACTTTTTGCATATTTTGTTCAGCAAAACCTGCATTAGACAACCATGTGAGCTTCCATTGTCCTGAGGACCTCAAACGTTTCACTTCTAGGGATCTTCAATGACTTTGTAGCTCTTATTTATCCACACACCATGTTCCCACTGATTTTCTGTCAAGCTAGGAAGGCCATTCTACTCAACTATAAAAGAGTAAATCTGTGACATAAGAGATTAACGTGTAAGTATTATTTGTAAGTCTAGGTGAATGTGTGTTTATATGTTGTACCCTAGATTTTTGGCTCTTTTCTGGGTTTGAGCAGCTACCATTTATTGCTTTTTGAAACAGTGTTTAATGTGTGTTGTACTCCTAAATATGCAAAATAAAAAACGTAAAAAAAGTTGCTGAGCCAGCACAGCAAGTACCCACTTGTAGCGCTACCTACCCCCTCCCCCCCTCAGGAGCCGCTGAATGATTTGGGATCTACTCTCTCTTCACTTGGCTCACCCCTATTTAACTGGCTCGAATCCCTCCCTTGTCACATCAGAAACCTGGTGGGTGTATTGTGACCTCTGCTTGCTGGGGTCACAATAGCAGGCATACAACATGCAATGACAATGTATCAACAGTATTACCTGCTTTAATGGATGGTCCCTCCAGGTGAGAAAAGTACACTCCACACGGTCAATAAATTTAAAACCAAAGAGGATAAGTTTACTTTATGTTTGATTAGAGAAAGCAAATATAGGTTTGAAACACAAGTAAACAATTGTTATGCAATAGCACAATATGATTCTGCAAGGGCCCTTGCGGGAATCGGTAATGAAAAGATCTAAGCCAAGAATGGTACCATTCAATTAAACTAGAGTGGCAGTCTATGCTCGCAAGCTCCCTCTAATGGGCAATCCTGCAGAACAGCTAAAGAACGTCTCGAGACTAAAGTCCACGTTGCGGCCAGTTGGTGCACATTCATTTATAATCCCAAGTGGTAATTGGTAAGAGAAAGTAATCAAACAAGGTACTCTGAACAGCAACGTTGGTGAACTGATCGCTCGCCAGCCACTTCTGTGTAACAAATATCAAGGTAGAGGGCCTCTAAGCTTCACACTAAGGGCCAAAAATGTGTCTCCGGCTGTAGGGTGGTACTAGAGTCTGCCTAAAAGTAGAAGTTTGAGTTGAGCATGTGCTCTCCCCACCCGACGGTGGGAGAGCACATTCTCTCAAAAGGCGCATTCTCTCAAAAGGCGCGTTGGTAGATCACTGCTCCACAGCACAAGGATCCCGGCATCAGGCTCTCCTCTGTTTCAGTTGTCAGCTGGGTGGCCCCTCAGGTCTCTTGGAACACGAGCTGGGTACAGTGGTGTTGCTTCCTTCTGGATGGTGGTCTCCCGGAAAAGGCTCAGACCTAACAGCATGGCTGTGCTGTAGTCAGCAGCTCCGCAGAGAGAAGCAGGTCCAGAGAGAGGCGAGATCAGCCCCTCCCTTTCCTTAAGTAACCTCCCCATAAGTCTGTGCGGAGGTGTCACATGTCCAATAACACAGGGCATTGTGGGAAATGTAGTCTGTTTCTCTGAAGAGTCAATATCTCCCGCTACTTGCAATAACACAATGCAATAACTTCTCAAAGGTATCGTACATATTTACAAGCGTGGATAAAGTTCCAGCGGAGTTTAGGCCTGTCATTAGACTAACAGGATGACCCCGCTACACACTCCATGTTAAGGTCAGTCTATTTCATTGACAGAAACAAATATTCCATTACACACAGTAGTTCATCCAAATATTTGACCCTGCCGATTAGCATATCTAAGAATACAAAACCAAAGATTTTAACATTCTTTGGGTAGACACTGCAGAGAAACAACATTTCAGGACTACTTGCAATTAATGCAAATGTGTTGCACTCCTCTAACTCCACTAAGCAGTGCTGGAACAAGGTCATCTAGAGCCCAGGGTTAACATGCCCAAACTGTTATCCCCCCCTTCGCCAAAGATGTTATGAGCATTGTCAGCAAAAATCCCCCCACAAAAACACTGAGCAGTAACTTGTATGCTTACACCATAAGCATAAATTCCCCCTCCTTGCAGTACAATCTGCCCCCAGCTGAAATACCCCCTCCGCACAAATCTTTGCCCCCACCTCCCCCAAATCCCTCCAGCTCAAATGCCCCCCCCCAAAAAAAAAAACCACATGCTTCCTAGCACAATCTTCCTAGTACACATCTTCACCCCCACTTCAAATCCCCCTCAACACAAATCCCCTAATTTCCCACTCTTGGCACCCATCCAAAATATTTCTTTCTAGAATATTTACCCCCTGCCACCCCCAAATTCCCCCTCCCATCACAAATCCCCTCCCCCAATCTCCTTGCGGTGCCCATTTTCACATGATATTACAGTGCCCAGCCACCTTTCCTGCCCGCCCCTTGAACCAGCCCTGCCGCCAAGGTTATCCTCTTTCCCCATTTCAGTTCATATTAACCTTATGAAACCTCTCTTACGCCAAGTCCTGAATATAAGGGAGTGCAGTTGACTGATACCCAGCATAACGTGCAGCATACACTGATTTGCTTTTATTTCTCACCCAGCTGGAAAGAAATTTGTTCAAAGAAATAGACCACAATTCTCAATTTTTCAATTACAGAGTCCAAAAGTGCTAAACATTACGATCTCCTCTAATATGTTGGCCAAACTGAAAATTTGAACATTCTGTTTAAATGGGTAGATGGGAAATTCAAATACTTAGGAATTTAAAACCCACACCTTAAATAGTCTTTTGGGAAAACCTCCCTCCATTGCTCTTGACCATCAGGATTTACGACTCTGGCACTGGTCTTCTGCCATTTTGGCAGAAATCGCATTCTAAAAATGAATGTGCTCTCCCTCCTGTTGTACCTTATCCAAACCCTCCCTATAGCAGATCCTTCAAATCTTAAGGTTAGGTGGGAGTTTATACAATTTTTGGGTTGACTGCCCTCCAAGAATTAAAAAGGACACGCTCAGTTAATCAAAACAATCAGTAGCACTTGGTTTCCCAGATCCTGTTCGCTATCACCATGCCACCCACTTGGTCGGGATATTGGACTGGTGCAAACATGGTATCTCCAAAGGCTGGGTGTCTTTGGAACAGGCTATGTCTCCCATTTCCTTGAAGGCTATTCCCTGACTACAGAATGCTTGTCCAGCTCAGTGCAAGACCACCCTATTTTGGTGTCACCCATAATATTGCCCCTAAGAATTTTCCTATGATAATCAACTCAAGGCCCAGGAGTTCCCTACCAGCTTGCTAGTGAGGCAACTCATGTTGTGGCCAGGGCTTGTATACCGATACAATGGAAATTACCCCCTCCCCTGCTACAGTATCACAGTGGATTAATTGGGTGAATGAGATTCCAATTTGGGGGCACTTTAGCTTCAATGAATTTTTAGATGAAAAATTCGAGAAACAGCCAAAATACACCTTGAAAAAGCCTGCAGATTGCACGAGAAATGGGTCATAGGCGATGTTAAAATGTTTTTAAATTTAGAGATTTTGGAACAATAAATCAATAAAAGTGCATTGCAGTATAAGAATGCACTTAGAATAATATGCTTTCTAAGCACTTGAATATCAAATAACTCTTTCCTACAATATGTGGTGTTATAAAGCAGTATGGTGCACATTTAGACAATTTTTTTTTTTTTTTTTTTTATAGGACTATTCCAACCTGTTGCCTTGCAGTTTGTTGGAGAAAAAAAATTCACTTAATCTTCCACAACAGCTGATATGTTGGGGTCAGTCATGACAGGAGACCAGAATATAAAACTGATGTGTATTTCTATTCTGACAATGTCTGTTTATTACAGAAAGGTTAATTTTTTTTTTTTTTTTTTTTTTTTTTTTTTAGAAAAAAATAGTTAAAAGAAATTCTGTGGCAAAAAACTGTTGGGATAACTGGATAAAAGGGTGTTTGCCCCTACAATAGATTTAATTTTTCTCCCATGTTTTTCTTCTCTATACTTTAGGTAAACCTGCGCTTTGTTCATGCATGGGCACGGTGGCCTCACATTTAAACTCTCCCATGATCTGCGGTAGTGAAATAGAGGGAGCAGAGAGGTTAGAAAAATAGTCAGTACTCGCTCCTCTTCCTCCCATGTGACAGCCCTTATGCTTGTGGTTTGTCTTTTACATTACTGTTTTAAACACAAAATAATATTTCTTTATTTTACTTGTAAGTGTAAAGATTCAATGATTTATTGAAAACAAAAAAAAAAGGGTAATTGTAAGAGAGGAGGTGGGTAGGAGTGAAAACATATGCAGCACCCTGGTCCTAACAGGGCTGCTAATAATCTAGTTGCGCTAGGGTGGTAACTAGCCTGGCCTAATTGGTAGGTAATCCACTGATTCCTGTCCCAAGTCTGAGTTTGGGGGTAGTATCTTCTGCCAATAGGTGGCACTGTTGCTTTTGGCATTAGAATGCAAGGAAAAAGGGGGAAAACTGTTTTAAGCTCCCCTTGCCTCATGGGATTGGGGCAGAATTTGCAGGAAGAGTTCCAATTGGCTCCTTGACCTCTGGGATCAGGTCAAGTTGTAGCTAGGCAGTGTAAGGGGTTGCTAGCTTACTCAAGTTTCCTCAAGTCTGAAAAAGTTTAGGAAGCATTCCCATTGGCCCTTGGCTGCCCTAAATTGGTCAAGTGACCACTATCTGGGCAGCTTAGGGGTTCTCTGCCCCCACACCCACACTGCTCCCTCGCTGGCTGCCCCCACACCACACCGCTCGCTCACTGGCTGCCCCCACACCACACCGCTCGCTCACTGGCTGCCCCCACACCGCTCACTCACTGGCTGCCCCCACACCGCTCACTCACTGGCTGCCCCCACAACCGCTCACTGGCTGCCCCCACACCGCTCACTGGCTGCCCCCACACCGCTCACTGGCTGCCCCCACACCGCTCACTGGCTGCCCCCACACCGCTCACTGGCTGCCCCCACACCACACCGCTCACTGGCTGCCCCCACACCACACCGCTCGCTCACTGGCTGCCCCCACACCACACCGCTCGCTCACTGGCTGCCCCCACACCACACCGCTCACAGGCTGCCCCCACACCACACCGCTCGCTCACAGGCTGCCCCCACACCACACCACTCGCTCACTGGCTGCCCCCACACCACACCGCTCGCTCACTGGCTGCCCCCACACCACACCGCTCGCTCACTGGCTGCCCCCACACCACACCGCTCGCTCACTGGCTGCCCCACACCACACCGCTCGCTCACTGGCTGCCCCCACACCACACCGCTCGCTCACTGGCCCCCCACACCACACCGCTCGCTCACTGGCTGCCCCCACACCACACCGCTCGCTCACTGGCTGCCCCCACACCACACCGCTCGCTCACTGGCTGCCCCCACACCACACCGCTCGCTCACTGGCTGCCCCCACACCACACCGCTCGCTCACTGGCTGCCCCCACACCGCTCACTCACTGGCTGCCCCCACACTGCTCACTCACTGGCTGCACCGCACACTGGCTGCAAGCACACTGGCTGCCCCCACACTGCTCACTCACTGGCTGCCCCCACACCACACTGCTCACTCACTGGCTGCCCCCACACCACACTGCTCACTCACTGGCTGCCCCCACACCACACTGCTCACTCACTGGCTGCCCCCACACCACACTGCTCACTCACTGGCTGCCCCCACACCACACTGCTCACTCACTGGCTGCCCCCCACACCACACTGCTCACTCACTGGCTGCCCCCACACCACACTGCTCACTCACTGGCTGCCCCCACACCACACTGCTCATTCACTGCTGCCACCCACACTGTTCATTGCCATTAACAGCAGCTAAAGTCCTCTGCAGTGGCATACATTGTCCATATTCTCTACTCTACAATAGCTAGGATTTATATTGCAATCACACCTGAAAGTTTCTTTCCATACATATTCTAAACTTGGGTATACCCCAGTAGTATTGCATGCAACATTTTTTGTTGTAAGAACATTTGTTCATTTTTCTAATCATTAGAAGGAGCAGGAAGGAAAAGGTTTCTTGAATGTACACATTTTTGTGCAATTTTCATTTGGTAAACGCCATTCATTCTAAAATCAAATGTTAAAAGCAACAAAACCTTTTGGACAATGGAATGTTCTGAGAATTTCTGTCTGAAATTCTACTAGTGTATACCCAGGCTAAGCCATAGAAATACATGATCACAGGGTAAAAAGACGTCAGAAACACAGATACCAGGTGCTGTCTATGAGGAGTACACCCGGGATACAGGAGCACTGAGCTATGTACTCACAGCCTGCATGGAACACTTATAAGTTCTCTCACCTTGTGTGTTCTGTGTACGCTCTCCTCTGTAGTCAGGAAGAACTGGTTCCCCTATTACACAAATGTGC